>NC_139713.1:6057043-6184543 GCF_964188405.1 Protomyctophum parallelum
AAACCCCTAAAACAAAAGAAAGCAGCAAATTAAAGAAATGTAACACTCATCTTTTAGTTTCTCTAATAACAACCTAAAACATGAACCTTGGTTGAAAAAAACTAAAGTTGTCCTTTAAGGATCGAGAGGCCCCGTTCATGACGTCATAATTTGAATAATGAATAATTATTACAAAAATATATATACCAGTATATATTTTTTTCAGTGTGTATTATCAGACTTCAAAGCATGTACAGCATACACAGCCAAGTAGAAAATACCCAAAAGCAGCTTGCTTGATTAAACAATGTTTTACTTTAAGGTATAACTGGAAGGCAGCATAGGCTATACAATGATGCAATCGCAACTGTCAGCGCTGCTAGTGCACACACTGGGAAGTGGGAACAATTACAATTACTACTACTACTACTACTACAATTTATTTATAAAAAAGGGGGGGGGCCCAGGAGGCCCCTGGTGGCTTGAGGCCCGTTTCAATTGAAACGATTGAAACATATATACTGTAAGGCGCCACTGGTTAGCACCATCTGTGCCTGTGTTTAAGTCACTTATAAAAACTCACCTCTACACACAATGTTTTTTACCCTTTCCTATAGGAGATCGTACATTTTCAACTGCTGCTATTTTGTCTTCTTTTTTCCCTTTGTGTTTCTCGTTTTTAAACTGCTCTTGATTGTGACTGTTTGAATTGATTGTTGTCAACAGATTTTTATTTTTGTTGTTCTCATGCCGTTTCTTAACCCATTCTGAACGGGCACCCATTTTGGTGTTAGCATCATGTTATGCTTTAGCTATTGAAAAATAGCAGATCTACAAGCTCATAGGCTTGTAGGTCTGCTATTTTTTTTTATTATCGAAGAACGACTGACATTTTTAGAATCTGATCTCAGGTCAGAATGGGTTAATCAGACCAGTGTGTGTCCAGTGGAAACCTCGTATGAATCTGATCTCAGGTCAGAATGGGTTAAATTATGTAAATATGAAAGATGAAATGAAAAGTGCTACCTGGTAATTGTCGGTGGCGTCTCCCAACAGACCGCCGAAGGTGATGGCGTTGGTGATGCAGCCCAGGTAGATGAAGAGCACCGTGGAGATACACTGGATGTGTAGACCTCCATAGAGATCACTGCAGAACCAGGGCGCCTTCCGCTTGATGTCCAACCATAGACCCCCGCAGAACCTGTCAACAGCACACTGCATTATACTGTAACCATAGACCCCCCCAGAGAACCTGTCAACAGCACACTGCATTATACTGTAACCATAGACCCCCGCAGAACCTGTCAACAGCCACACTGCATTATACTGTAACCATAGACCCCCGCAGAACCTGTCAACAGCCACATTGCATTATACTGTAACCATAGACCCCCACAGAACCTGTCAACAGCACACTGCATTATACTGTAACCATAGACCCCCGCAGAACCTGTCAACAGCACACTGCATTATACTGTAACCATAGACCCCCGCAGAACCTGTCAACAGCTACACTGCATTATACTGTAACCATAGACCCCCGCAGAACCTGTCAACAGCTACACTGCATTATACTGTAACCATAGACCCCCGCAGAACCTGTCAACAGCCACACTGCATTATACTGTAACCATAGACCCCCGCAGAACCTGTCAACAGCACACTGCATTATACTGTAACCATAGACCCCCGCAGAACTACATTATACTGTAACCATAGACCCCCGCAGAACCTGTCAACAGCACACTGCATTATACTGTAACCATAGACCCCTGCAGAATTGCATTATACTGTAACCATAGACCATCACCGTGAAGTCTTGAATTCTTTGTCGAGGTTTTTGTTTTCATCAAATTCAATTATGACTCACTCAAATAACAAAGACAATACTTTGAAACAGGGAAACAGGCGCTGATCGTGCGTGTGCCTCCTTGCCCGAACACCCCAGGAGACACCCCGCCCACTGAAGTTGAAGTAGGTCGCCCATTGGCTTTTAACAATCCACAGTGCCCACACCAATAATGACCATTATGCATACGCTGCCATCTTGCCATTAAGCTAACTAGCTGCAATTTCCCATCTGATTGTATTAAACGATTATATTAAGCTGTATGAAAAGCTTGAATTATTCGCCCATTGGCTTTTAACAATCCACAGTGACCACACCAATTGACACGTATATGCACACATGGCCATATTGGGTGGTAACTAGCAGCACTTTCCCATTGACAGCCCATACATCCAAACAGAAATGTCCTATCTGATTGTATTAAACGACTAACTCCAGCTCCTCTCCTACCTCCCAGTGAACTCCTCTCCTACCTCCCAGTGAACTCCAGCTCCTCTCCTACCTCCCAGTGAACTCCTGCTCCTCTCCTACCTCCCAGTGAACTCCTCTCCTACCTCCCAGTGAACTCCTCTCCTACCTCCCAGTGAACTCCTCTCCTACCTCCCAGTGAACTCCTCTCCTACCTCCCAGTGAACTCCTCTCCTACCTCCCAGTGAACTCCTCTCCTACCTCCCAGTGAACTCCTCTCCTACCTCCCAGTGAACTCCTCTCCTACCTCCCAGTGAACTCCTCTCCTACCTCCCAGTGAACTCCTCTCCTACCTCCCAGTGAACTCCCCTCCTACCTCCCAGTGAACTCCTCTCCTACCTCCCAGTGAACTCCTCTCCTACCTCCCAGTGAACTCCTCTCCTACCTCCCAGTGAACTCCTCTCCTACCTCCCAGTGAACTCCCCTCCTACCTCCCAGTGAACTCCTCTCCTACCTCCCAGTGAACTCCTCTCCTACCTCCCAGTGAACTCCTCTCCTACCTCCCAGTGAACTCCTCTTCTACCTCCCAGTGAACTCCTCTCCTACCTCCAAGTGAACTCCCCTCCTACCTCCCAGTGAACTCCTCTCCTACCTCCCAGTGAACTCCTCTCCTACCTCCCAGTGAACTCCTCTCCTACCTCCCAGTGAACTCCCCTCCTACCTCCCAGTGAACTCCTCTCCTACCTCCCAGTGAGCTCCTCTCCTACCTCCCAGTGAACTCCTCTCCTACCTCCCAGTGAAGGCCAGCTCCTCTCCTACCTCCCAGTGAACTCCTCTCCTACCTCCCAGTGAACTCCTCTCCTACCTCCCAGTGAAGGCCAGCTCCTCTCCTACCTCCCAGTGAACTCCTCTCCTACCTCCCAGTGAACTCCCCTCCTACCTCCCAGTGAACTCCTCTCCTACCTCCCAGTGAGCTCCTCTCCTACCTCCCAGTGAACTCCTCTCCTACCTCCCAGTGAAGGCCAGCTCCTCTCCTACCTCCCAGTGAACTCCTCTCCTACCTCCCAGTGAACTCCTCTCCTACCTCCCAGTGAAGGCCAGCTCCTCTCCTACCTCCCAGTGAAGGCCAGCTCCCCTCTTACCTCCCAGTGAAGGCCAGCTCCTCTCCCAGCTCATGTTGGACTGGCATCTCCTCGTCCTCTCCTGCCCCTCCTCCTCCTGCTCCCCCAGCCGAGCCGTTCATCTGATCCAACTCGTTCAGGTTCATCACAGACTTCCTGTGGGGACGGAGGAGGAGGACAGATGTGTCCGTGGCAAATATTAGATTTTTTTTTTACACAGTCTCCAGGTTTTCTTCAGAATAATATGTATGCCACTGACACTGTGGCACAGTAGGAGTCCAACTAGCACTAGTGGTTCTCAAAAGGACCTCCTTAGCTCTGAGAGTATACAATTGGAACCAAATGGTTCCAAATCTGGTTAAATTTGTACACTCTCAGAGGGTCATTCGGGGGCTAGCTGTTTATGTGTTTCTGGTACATGTTATTGTCACTCATTGTGGATGTCCGTGGCAAAATTTTAATTTTAACAAAAATGTCCATGCACCACAAGCCAGCATGGTGAGGACCCCTGCGTGGAACTGCAGCAGTATATCGGCTATTTTCACCAAAAAAAAGGAACAGTTTAGGTATAGGAAATATACAAGGTTTCCACTCGACAGCGACAATAATAAAGGGTTTCAATCGTTATAATATAAACAAACACACCTCATTTCTGCAGACGGGATCTTCTTGGGAGGTTCGATGCGTATCTTGGGGTCCCACTCCCCAGGAGGAAGCACGATCACCTCGTTGAGGAACTCGTCCACGCCCGCGATCAGATCCTCGCGGTCCCTGGCCTTGTAGGCCACGTCGCTGAACAACTGCATGGGGGGGGTGAAAAGCAGTGGCTCTCAAACCTTTTCATGTCAAGGACCCCCAAATTGACCCTCATTATAGCCCGCTGAGACCCCCATTTACGCTGGCCAAATCAAATCAGTAACCGGGAACTGTGGCAGCGAACAAACAAACACCCGGTGGAGGAAGAAATCATCCTAAGGCGCTGGCTGTGGATCGGCCACACTCTACGCAAGCCTGCATCTATAAGCATCACCAGATATGCCCTGTTCTGGAACCCACAAGGGAGAAGGAAGCCTGCATCTAGCATCACACGATATGCCCTGTTCTGGAACCCACAAGGGAGAAGGAAGCCTGCATCTAGCATCACACGATATGCCCTGTTCTGGAACCCACAAGGGAGAAGGAAGCCTGCATCTAGCATCACACGATATGCCCTGTTCTGGAACCCACAAGGGAGAAGGAAGCCTGCATCTAGCATCACACGATATGCCCTGTTCTGGAACCCACAAGGGAGAAGGAAGCCTGCATCTAGCATCACACGATATGCCCTGTTCTGGAACCCACAAGGGAGAAGGAAGCCTGCATCTAGCATCACACGATATGCCCTGTTCTGGAACCCACAAGGGAGAAGGAAGCCTGCATCTAGCATCACACGATATGCCCTGTTCTGGAACCCACAAGGGAGAAGGAAGCCTGCATCTAGCATCACACGATATGCCCTGTTCTGGAACCCACAAGGGAGAAGGAAGCGAGGCAGACCACCAAACACCTGGCGCCGTGACCTGGATGCAGATGTGAAGAGATCTGGCCACACATGGGGACAGCTGGAGAAGATGGCCCAGGACCGTGATGTCTGGAGAGCTCTTGTTCGTGGCCTATATGCCCAAAGTTGGGCTATAGGCGTAAGTAAAGTAAGTAAGACCCCCATTTGAAATTAGATGCCAATTAAGGACCCCCCCATAAGAGAAGATTTTTACGGCTCTATAGCAGCGATTCTCAACCATTTTCATTTCAAGTGAAAATAGCCGATCTACAACGCTCACAACGCCTCGCACTGCGAGGCGTTGTGAGCTTGTAGATCTGCTGTTTTCACAAAATGTATCAAACTAAATGTATAATACCTCAACTCCTACAATTCCGAGCGCTTCTCGGTATAATCAAATGTGATTCTTTTGGGGGTCCCGGCCTGAAAAGGTTGAGAACCACGGCGCTGTATAGCACCTGTACTCACTTTGCCCACTTTACAGTTTATTTAATTTTTGTTTTGTACAGTATATGTGGCACATGGTGACATCGACCAACTCTGTATTAAACGCTGCTAATTATATTAGCCTATTTATGGCCCAAAATCTATAAATCTCACACACTATAATAAGGCAGCCGGCGGTTCCACGCGCCGCATAAGGTGCCCTTTCTTCACTTGAGCACCTGCCCCTCTAGCTCAAGATGTCTGTGCACGCCACTGTAGCATACTGTTATTGTTTGTGATTGGTTGATCATAATGGGGTGGTCGAGTGGCAGTGGTGGGCAAAGTACTCACATGTTTTTACTTAAGTAAAATTATTAGTAATACCACAAAACGTCATGTATGCAAAATCTTCTTGAGTAAAAGTATTGGCATCAAACTGTACTTAAAGTACCAAATAAAATAAATGATATGTAGAAAATCCCATTATAGTTCAAATTGTATAAACACAAAAGTATAGGGATTAATTGAGTATAATGCATGTTTTGCAAAGTTTAGAAATGATAAGTAGTAGAGTAAACAGTACAGTATTTGCCTCTGAGATGACTGAGTAGAAATAAAGTACTGCTATTTTAAAATACTTCAGTAAAGTAAAGACTAAAGACACAACTAAAGGGGACTATAATTATGTATGTATTTGAATAATGCTTAATATACACGTGAAGTTGCAACTTACGTCGTCCACCATGAGTGTAGCAATAGCTCTTCCAATCTCATTGTAGGACTTGGTCTTACCATGAGGGCCAAGCAACACAAACAGGAACCTACACGTGCGCACACATACAAAAATAAGGTCATGAAATACAGTACATTGTTGTCGATAAATACAAATTAATCAATCAATCACACTTCTATGTTATATTACTACTTGTTGAGGACCTCAACATTTTAGGACAGCCATTTCTACCATTTCTTAACCAGGACGTCTATTTCTCAGTTTGTAAGTAAGTAAGTAGCCTTGCCGAGCCATGAGGCCCATAGGGCAGGAGCCTATCTTCTGTTTCTGTAGCCATGAGGCCCATAGGGGCAGGAGCCTATCTTCTGTTTCTGTAGCCATGAGGCCCATAGGGCAGGAGCCTATCTCCTGTTTCTGTAGCCATGAGGCCCATAGGGCAGGAGCCTATCTCCTGTTTCTGTAGCCATGAGGCCCATAGGGCAGGAGCCTATCTCCTGTTTCTGTAGCCATGAGGCCCATAGGGCAGGAGCCTATCTCCTGTTTCTGTAGCCATGAGGCCCATAGGGCAGGAGCCTATCTCCTGTTTCTGTAGCCATGAGGCCCATAGGGCAGGAGCCTATCTCCTGTTTCTGTAGCCATGAGGCCCATAGGGCAGGAGCCTATCTCCTGTTTCTGTAGCCATGAGGCCCATAGGGCAGGAGCCTATCTCCTGTTTCTGTAGCCATGAGGCCCATAGGGCAGGAGCCTATCTCCTGTTTCTGTAGCCATGAGGCCCATAGGGCAGGAGCCTATCTCCTGTTTCTGTAGCCATGAGGCCCATAGGGCAGGAGCCTATCTCCTGTTTCTGTAGCCATGAGGCCCATAGGGCAGGAGCCTATCTTCTGTTTCTGTAGCCATGAGGCCCATAGGGCAGGAGCCTATCTTCTGTTTCTGTAGAGTGAGGCAGCTTGATATACAAGTACATCCCCTGTACATGACGCTAGTATGTCGCAGGGACTTACCCCCCAATCCAACCCTTGATGCTGAGTGTCAAGTAGGGAGGCACTGGCTCCCATTTTTACAGTCTTTGGTAGTTGACCCGGCCGGGGATTGAACCCCAACCTCCCAGTCTCAGGGCGGACACTCTAACCACAAGGGCACTGAGCTCTCAGTTTGTGGGGTCATGTAAACCTCACAAGTGTAGTATATATGCACGCTCGTATATTGCTATACGCGCGTATATTGCGTGTATATAGTAATATACGCACGCACGCACGCCAGAGACTGACCTGGTTGGAACGGGAACCTCGGTGAGGCCTCCTAGCCCATTCTGAACGGGAACCCATTTTGGTATTAGCATCATGTTATGCTTTAGCTATTGAAAAATAGCAGATCTACAAGCTCATAGCGCGCCACCGAGTGGCGCGCTACGAGCTTGTAGGTCTGCTATTTTTGAAAAATCGAAGAACGACTGACATTTTTAGAATCTGATCTCAGATCTAGAGACTGACCTGGTTGGAACGGGTACCTCGGTGAGGCCTCCCAGAGACTGACCTGGTTGGAACGGGTACCTCAGTGAGGCCTCCCAGAGACTGACCTGGTTGGAACGGGTACCTCGGTGAGGCCTCCCAGAGACTGACCTGGTTGGAACGGGTACCTCGGTGAGGCCTCCCAGAGACTGACCTGGTTGGAACGGGTACCTCGGTGAGGCCTCCCAGAGACTGACCTGGTTGGAACGGGTACCTCGGTGAGGCCTCCCAGAGACTGACCTGGTTGGAACGGGTACCTCAGTGAGGCCTCCCAGAGACTGACCTGGTTGGAACGGGTACCTCGGTGAGGCCTCCCAGAGACTGACCTGGTTGGAACGGGTACCTCGGTGAGGCCTCCCAGAGACTGACCTGGTTGGAACGGGTACCTCGGTGAGGCCTCCCAGAGACTGACCTGGTTGGAACGGGTACCTCGGTGAGGCCTCCCAGAGACTGACCTGGTTGGAACGGGTACCTCGGTGAGGCCTCCCAGAGACTGACCTGGTTGGAACGGGTACCTCGGTGAGGCCTCCCAGAGACTGACCTGGTTGGAACGGGTACCTCGGTGAGGCCTCCCAGAGACTGACCTGGTTGGAACGGGTACCTCGGTGAGGCCTCCCAGAGACTGACCTGGTTGGAACGGGTACCTCAGTGAGGCCTCCCAGAGACTGACCTGGTTGGAACGGGTACCTCGGTGAGGCCTCCCAGAGACTGACCTGGTTGGAACGGGTACCTCGGTGAGGCCTCCCAGAGACTGACCTGGTTGGAACGGGTACCTCGGTGAGGCCTCCCAGAGACTGACCTGGTTGGAACGGGTACCTCGGTGAGGCCTCCCAGAGACTGACCTGGTTGGAACGGGTACCTCGGTGAGGCCTCCCAGAGACTGACCTGGTTGGAACGGGTACCTCGGTGAGGCCTCCCAGAGACTGACCTGGTTGGAACGGGTACCTCGGTGAGGCCTCCTAGAGTCGTGGCCTGAGCCAAGCGTACGAAGGAGACGAACGGTTTGTCCAGGAAGTCCACCTCGCCGACCAAGACGTTGGACGCCTCGGCATCACGAGGAATCTTCTTCATGAACTTATTCTTCCGCTATAGTTTATAGGGCAACACAGGAACAGAAACAGAAGATAAGGAATGAGACCGCTATAGTAGGGCAACACAGGAACAGAAACAGAACGCTATAGTAGGGCAACACAGGATCAGAAACAGAACGCTATAGTAGGGCAACACAGGAACAGAAACAGAAGATAAGGAATGAGACCGTGCATGATCGTTGTGGTATCGTTATGGAGGTAGAGTATGAACGTGCGCATTATTATTAGTATCGCAAAAGTCGTCAATATATAATATCGTCCACTTCTACAGCCAGCAGCATCCCTCTGTTTTAGCCTGTGAGAATAAACCACCACTCCGTTTCTCCCTCTGTGTGTGCCCTGCATGGTCCAGTGCGTTATAGCGCAGTGCTTCCCACACTTTTTCATGTCAAGGACCCCCAAGTTGACACTTATTAGCCCACAGACAATTGAACTCTGAGAGTGATACAAATAGGTGACTAAATTTGACTGAGAGACTGCCATCACGCAAATTACAGCTTTTCACCAGAGGAGATTTTGATTTTAATTTTTTTTTTTCTCAAAATGAGTTAATAGCACAGGCAGACTCGTCACATACTAGACTAGAGCATGTCTGAAATAAGTGTCAGAGCTGAAATCGACATGTAAATATGAAATAAATGCTTTAACATGTAGCTATAGGTGTAATGTTAGAGACCACAGAAGTGAACCTTTCAAGCCTGTTTTCTCAAAATCGCTGTTTTCTGCAAGACATTACTCTATAAGCCATATCTCCAAAACTGGTGGGCCTGGGCATGTCAATTTGAAGCTATGATTCCCTGCTTTCATATGACATATGACAAAAAAAAATCCAATGGCAGTCCCTCAGTCAAATTTAGTCACATGGATCCAGTTGGTTCCATTTGTACACTCTCAGAGTTACAGACCCATAAGGGTCCATTTGGTTCAACTATCATTTAGCTGGGGACCCCCTGGAACTCCCTGAAGGACCCCTGTTTGGGAACCACTGGTATAGGGCACCTCTCTGTGGATTAGCAGTCTATAGGCAGGTATTTCTCATGTCCCTCCATGGAGGCATGTTCATGTGTCTGTGGAGGTGACAGCACACATTTATAAATCCCTTTTGATGACAGATCAAAGCCAGCTTCAAGTGTGGCAAAAACAGAAGGAGATCCAAGGAGGCACTCTGTTGCAGTCAAGGTATAAAAGGACTTTATTTAAAATGGCATCAGCTCGGCAAAGAGCATGAAAAAGAGATAACGACCAACGTGTTTTGGCTGTCAAGCCTTCCTTCGTCAGGGTCCCATGAGGACTTCCCAGCTGCAGGTGTCATGCCAGTCTGTGTGTCTAATTATTAAACTAGACCCATGCGCGCGCAGTGTGTGTGTGTGTGTGTGTGTGTGTGTGTGTGTGTGAGAGAGACTCGAAGAGAGAGCGAGAGAGTGTCTGCTCAGCTAAGGGTGCTTTGAAGTCCAATTTTATTTTTTTAAATGCTTGCACACACACACACACACACACACACACACACACGCACACACACACAGTCACACACACACACACACACACACATACACACACAGCTTAATGGAGGAAAACGGTGAACAACAACTCTACCTTGGCAGCCGTCACAAACGGAAGCACATTACTCACATTGGAGCCGAAATATGCTTTGTTCTGCAAAGCATTAAAGCAGGGAAAAACAACCCAAGCTTAGAAAAGGCCACACAGAGCGCGCACACACACACACACACACACACACACACACACACACACACACACACACACTAATGAATGTGTGGCCTGGGCCGTGCAGGCTCAGCGGTCCAGGCACGCTTAGCTCTGTTCCATAACCTTCCGCTTCGTAGAAGGCTATGGGACTTTCAGTTTTAAATCTCAAATCGAAATCAGACCAGCCTCTCCTCTTTAGTGGAAACCTTACGAACGTTTGACCTACTCACCAATACAATAAAAGACGGGTTGTGTCAATAGAAAGCCTACTTTCCTTAGTGGACGCACTCTGAGCCCCTCCCTCCCAACCCCCTCCCCCATCTCTCTCCCCATTTCCTGTCAGCCTACCATCTATCCCTATTTAAAAATATAAAATAAGGGCGAAAGCCACACAAACAAACATTTATAGAATAATGAATGTGGGAGTTACCTGCTGTGAACTAGTTGTGTCTGAAACATCGTTCATGCTTCGGCTTTGGGCGTGATCTACGAGAAAGAGAAGGTAGACGACACTAACACCATTACACACAACACACTAACACCATTACACACAACACACTAACACCATTACACACAACACACTAACCCCATTACACACAACACACTAACCCCATTACACACAACACACTAACCCCATTACACACAACACACTAACCCCATTACACACAACACACTAACCCCATTACACACAACACACTAACACCATTACACACAACACACTAACCCCATTACACACAACACACTAACCCCATTACACACAACACACTAACCCCATTACACACAACACACTAACACACAACACACTAACCCCATTACACACAACACACTAACCCCATTACACACAACACACTAACACCATTACACACAACACACTAACCCCATTACACACAACACACTAACACCATTACACACAACACACTAACCCCATTACACACAACACACTAACCCCATTACACACAACACACTAACCCCATTACACACAACACACTAACACACAACACACTAACCCCATTACACACAACACACTAACCCCATTACACACAACACACTAACACCATTACACACAACACACTAACCCCATTACACACAACACACTAACACCATTACACACAACACACTAACCCCATTACACACAACACACTAACCCCATTACACACAACACACTAACCCCATTACACACAACACACTAACACCATTACACACAACACACTAACACCATTACACATAACACACTAACCCCATTACACACAACACACTTAACTCTCAATTAACTGTCTAATTAACAACAGGATTTAGTGGTGCTATTGAAATGTTGAGTTGTTGTCATGCTGGAAGTAGCCAATCACCTTTACTTAAAGATGGAGTGCCACAATTTTTGTATTTTTCCAGTTTTGCATGTGTCTATGAGGTGACAGTACTTCATTAGACACCCTGGAGTCTACTGTATGTGTCTATGAGGTGACAGTACTTCATTAGACACCCTGGAGTCTACTGTATGTGTCTATGAGGTGACAGTACTTCATTAGACACCCTGGAGTCGTTTTTGTTTATGTGCAACGGTGTATTAACTCTGTATTTAGGGTTTCTTCCTGGAGGCTGAACCCTTGACAGTCAAACGGGCCAATGGAATAAACAGTAATATAGTGACATCACACTATCAGCCCCTCCCCTAACCCCTCCCCCTACAGCTGTGGGTGCGGCTTCAGTTCAGGTGGATCACCACCCATCACCACTCACCAGGCAGACCAGGGCATACTTAATGAACTGGTGGGCGTGCCCACATAAAAACAACATTTTAACAAATACTGTACACTTTTTTGTAAAAGTTATACCTCCTTATATAACAATAAGACCCGATGATCATGTTTTAGGGTGGGGGAAAAAAATCATGGCACTTCGTCTTTAATAATGTGAGTATACTCTTTCCATCCCTGCTTATTGTGCCGTGGATGTGGACTTTATATGTTTCAGGGAAAAAGGACAAAGTGCTCATGTCTGTCTGGTCAGACTGCAACGTGTGTGTGTGTGTGTGTGTGTGTGTGTGTGTGTGTGTGTGTGTGTGTGTGTGTGTGTGTGTGTGTGTGTGTGTGTGTGTGTGTGTGTGCATTAATTGCGTTAAGACGATCACTGTGGCCAAACTGTTTCCTCGTACGATTATAATATTATTGCAGATTTAGTGGAAATTAAATCAAATAGATCGAATAGAGAACAAAGGAACATACCAGACAGGAACCAATTATACTTTGGTAATCCCTTAATTTCATTCCACACATTCACCCAAAGCCACCCCAAAGCTACATTCACCCAAAGCCACCCCAAAGCTACATTCACCCAAAGCCACCCCAAAGCTACATTCACCCAAAGCCACCCCAAAGCTACATTCACCCAAAGCCACCCCAAAGCTACATTCACCCAAAGCCACCCCAAAGCTACATTCACCCAAAGCCACCCCAAAGCTACATTCACCCAAAGCCACCCCAAAGCTACATTCACCCAAAGCCACCCCAAAGCTACATTCACCCAAAGCCACCCCAAAGCTACATTCACCCAAAGCCACCCCAAAGCTACATTCACCCAAAGCCACCCCAAAGCTACATTCACCCAAAGCCACCCCAAAGCTACATTCACCCAAAGCCACCCCAAAGCTACATTCACCCAAAGCCACCCCAAAGCTACATTCACCCAAAGCCACCCCAAAGCTACATTCACCCAAAGCCACCCCAAAGCTACATTCACCCAAAGCCACCCCAAAGCTACATTCACCCAAAGCCACCCCAAAGCTACATTCACCCAAAGCCACCCCAAAGCTACATTCACCCAAAGCCACCCCAAAGCTACATTCACCCAAAGCCACCCCAAAGCTACATTCACCCAAAGCCACCCCAAAGCTACATTCACCCAAAGCCACCCCAAAGCTACATTCACCCAAAGCCACCCCAAAGCTACATTCACCCAAAGCCACCCCAAAGCTACATTCACCCAAAGCCACCCCAAAGCTACATTCACCCAAAGCCACCCCAAAGCTACATTCACCCAAAGCCACCCCAAAGCTACATTCACCCAAAGCCACCCCAAAGCTACATTCACCCAAAGCCACCCCAAAGCTACATTCACCCAAAGCCACCCCAAAGCTACATTCACCCAAAGCCACCCCAAAGCTACATTCACCCAAAGCCACCCCAAAGCTACATTCACTTAAAGCCACCCCAAAGCTACATTCACCCAAAGCCACCCCAAAGCTACATTCACCCAAAGCCACCCCAAAGCTACATTCACTTAAAGCCACCCCAAAGCTACATTCACCCAAAGCCACCCCAAAGCTACATTCACCCAAAGCCACCCCAAAGCTACATTCAAGGGACAAATTAACATGTTTTCCAAGTCATATACAGAAATAATGATCGTAGCTTTGATCCACATATTATTATAGTGGACATAATAAAGGAAAAACATGAGATCATGTGCAGTGGTTCTCAAAGGGGTCTCCTGGAGGACGATGGGTCCTTTTTTTAGTGAATAAATATAGCATCAAATCGGTTTCACCACTTGAACACTATATACAGTAGGGCTATAAGGGTCGATTCATACTCCTATTTCAGAGCCGGATAAAAGTCGGTTCGGCTACAATGAACCTACATTGTGACGTCATTTGAGGTTCGGGGATGGGGGGGGGGGGGGGGTACTGTCCTAGAGTCGGCTCTTCGGTGCTACTGAAAATGTCTGACGAGCCAAAATCATTTCGGCACTACTAACGCCGAAACAGCGGTAAAATAGGAGTATGAATTGGCCCTAAGAAGCTTGAACTGCTGGGCACTCTGGCTCATTTATTTTTGAAAAAACTCTGGGGCATAAAAAGTGTTAAAGTTGCTATAAGCAATAATATGTCAACATTTTTAACCCATTCTGACCTGAGATCAGATTCATACGAGGTTTCCGCCGGACACACACTGGTCTGATGAACCCATTCTGACCTGAGATCAGATTCTAAAAATGTCAGTCGCTCTTCGATTTTTCAAAAATAGCAGACCTACAAGCTCATATCGCGCCACTCGGTGGCGCGATATGAGCTTGTAGATCTGCTATTTTTCAATAGATAAAGCATAACATGATGCTGACACCAAAATGGGTGCCCGGTCAGAATGGGTTAAAGGATGAATAAAAAAAAGTAATATCAACATCCTAATACTGTCCAATACTTAGAGGGGGAGGGGGGTGAAATTATGACAGGCAGTTTAGTTGCTGCCGTCAAAAAACAACGTGTTTGAAATAGACACTCATTGGACCCACGGTTGTCCAGAACCGCCCCAAAAGGCCTCTGACCGTGCGTGACCGGGCTCTGGACTGCAGGGCTCCATATATGGAGCTGGCCTGTTATGACATCATTCTGACGTCTGCATATAGATTCCATATTTGGACATGCCTGACAAAGAACTCCATATAAGGGCATAAAAGGGACACAGACGTAATACCATGGGGCATGCATGCATTTCCATCTTGTTTAACCCATTCTGACCGGGCACCCATTTTGGTATTAGCATCATGTCATGCTTTAGCTATTTAAAAATAGCAGATCTACAAGCTCATATCGCGCCACCGAGTGGCGCGATACGAGCTTGTAGGTCTGCTATTTTTGAAAAATCGAAGAACGACGATGAATTTTTTAGAATCTGATCTCAGGTCAGAATGGGGTTAATCAGACCAGTGTGTGTCCGGCGGAAACCTCGTATGAATCTGATCTCAGGTCAGAATGGGTTAATAATTATTTAATTTGTCCTTGACATGAAACCGTCTGAGAGCCACTGCAGTTATAGGTATTAGTGTGTATAGAGCGTCGCAGTCCCTCCCCCTTTCAGAACGACGAGTGGCCCAGGAAATGATTCTCCATTCATTTTTCCCCATAGGCATTTCAAAACGTATTTATTTAACAGTTTGACTGTTTTTCACGCTTAACCCGCATTTTAATCAACCCCCCTTCACTGCCGAGATTATTGTATTACCTTTAGACGCTGAATTATTTGGGCTTTTAATCCACGAAAATCCAGCAAAAAAAGCTCCCGTGGTTTGTTATGATTCGAGCGTAGCATCCACCATCTTGGTGCACCCGGAAGACGCACACAAGACTCTTCTCAATGAGGCGTTGCACCCCATGCATTTCCATTGGCCTCAATTTCCCAGAAGCCCTAGCAGCCCACAGCATGTGACGATTTCCGGTTTCGTCATCAAAGCTAATGCATCTAGTATCTTTCTCCGCGACGAAGACGGATTTTCTTTTTATTTATTACAATAAAGAGGATTAAACACATAAAACAAAAGTCGCGATTAGCGAGGTTGGCAGCGACAGTAACCTGGAGTAATCCATTCCCGGCACGGAAACTGTTTTAAAGACCTTTTATTAAGCGTCGTACGAAGCCAATTCTTGTCGTGACAAATCATGACAACACACACACACAATATTTTGGACCAAACAAATAATTACAAAGAAGAAAAACAAACTAAAAAAAGTGTTGTAAGCTGCCGTTTTTTTTCTCTACTTTCTAATTCTTTGTTTGGCCCGAATTTCTTTGTTTGTTGTCATGATTTGTCACGACAAGAGTTGGCTTTGTCCGCGGCGTAAACGTCTTTAACCCATTCTGACCGGGCACCCATTTTGGTGTCGGCATCATGTTATGCTTTAGCTATTGAAAAATAGCAGATCTACAAGCTCATATCGCGTCACCGAGTGGCGCGATACAAGCTTGTAGGTCTGATATTATTGAAAAATCGAAGACACTTTTAGAATCTGATCTCAGGTCAGAATGGGTTATTAATGAAACTGTCAGGATGTAATAGACATTTTTTGAATCTGATCTCAGGTCAGAATGGGGTTAATCAGACCAGTGTGTGTCCAGTGGAAACCTCGTATGAATCTGATCTCAGGTCAGAATGGGTTAAATAAATACTTTCTGAAAAGTCTATGGGGAAAATGAACGGGGATTTATTTTCCGGGTCTCTCGAGGGGGGGGGACTGCGACGCTCTATAGACTCACCCACCGCATGATCAATATAAGACACCAATCAATCAATCAATCAATCAATCAATCAATGACTCACGCAGGCGACCAGGGGGAGAGCGGAGGTCATCAGTGGAGCGGTGGCTCCCCGAGGCAGAACTACTAGGACTACGGTCTGACACACACACACACACACACACACACACACACACACACACGCACACACACACACACACACACACACACGCGCACACACACACACACACACACACACACACACACGCGCACACACACACACACACACACACACACACGCACGCACGCACACGCGCACGCACACACACACACACACGGCAGGGCAGGGCAGGGCAGCGAGAAATGACAGAGAAATGACAGAGAAATGACATGAGAGACGATTTGATCCAGAAAGTATAGTGGAAGGAAGAGGTAGAAAATATTACAATATTCATTTGTTAAACTATAGGACAAATCAAACCATATAGTCATTAAAGCTGCAAACTCCTACTATATACAGTATCATACTGATTGGTAAGCAAAATAAAAAAATAACACAACACGATGCATTTAACCCATTCTGACTGGGCACCCATTTTGGTGTCAGCATCATGTCATGCTTTAGCTATTTAAAAATAGCAGATCTACAAGCTCATATCGCGCCACCGAGTGGCGCGATACGAGCTTGTAGGTCTGCTATTTTTGAAAAATCGAAGAGCGACTGACATTTTTAGAATCTGACCTCAGGTCAGAATGGGTTCATCAGACCAGTGTGTGTCCGGCGGAAACCTCGTATGAATCTGATCTCAGGTCAGAATGGGTTAAATCAGTATACACTGGATTGCAGCTTTAACATGAATACGTTTGGTTTATATAGTTCATATATTAGTAGGAATTAATTCATAGAACAGGTGAATCTACATAGAGGACCATGCCATGTATACTGTACACGTGTACACAGAAATAACATGTATAGCAATAGCAGAGCATTAGGGTTACTGTCCATTCTCTCCACATCACTCACACACTCACTAGAAGCCGAGTTTGAGGGTCTACTCCAGGGCTTCTACGTGCACGTAGTGCCAGTGTTGTTTTTGGCAGCAAATTTCTATTTTAGTTTTAGTCATAGTCTTTGGACTGAAACTTCATTTAGTTTTTGTCATATTTTAGTCACCTGGAATGTCTTAGTGTCAGTCTAGTTTTAGTCGACTAAACGTCATAAGATTTTAGTCGACTAAATCTACAGTTGATTTAGTCGACTAAAATGTATTTTGGCGGGCCTTGATGCCGTCGTAATGAGTGTTTTTACACTTGCTGAAAATAGCCGATCTACACGCTATTTTCAGCATGCAACCAAAGTGTAAAATGACTTATACTGGATCTCTTGTCCACTAGCACCTTCCTAACATTTTAGTCTAGTTTTTATTTGTCGACGAAATTGTCAGTTATATTTAGTCTTGGTTTTAAGCTTAATTTGTTGGAGGGTTTTCCTACGTCCACCAGCCAGGGAGCGGTACAGTGGAAGGGTTTCTCTACTCACTAGCAGCAGTGTTGGAGGGTTTTCCTACACTATGTCCACCAGCCAGGGAGCGGTACAGTGGAAGGGTTTCTCTACTCACTAGCAGCAGTGTTGGAGGGTTTTCCTACGTCCACCATGGAGCGGTGGATGCGTTTCTTGGTCTGGTGATTGTGTCGCCGTAGCAACACGAACCTGATCTGCTCCTTCACTTCTGGGCCAATCAGACCGTCGGCTGCCTGGCGCTCCACGATCTCATCTGGGAGTCAAACGCCAGACAAACAAATGAGAAGACCATCATTTGGTTTAGCACGTCGTAAACTGAAGCTGCACATGAAGGCATCGCATTGTGTAACTTGTGAGCTTGTAGTTTAGTTTAGCATTATAACCACTTAAACCCTCAATACTTGTCAGCAAATGTGTGTGTATGTGTGTGTGTGTGTGTGTGTGTGTGTGTGTGTGTGTGTGTGTGTCCAGAATAGGGATATCATATTATTCAAGTAACAAGAATTTTAAAAAATTAAACTATCACACGTAACAGTTCGGTTTCCCCTCGCCTATAGTAACTCTGGGGACCCCCGCTGCCTAATAGAGTAACAGAACACTATAGAGCGTCGCAGTCCCTCCCCCTTTCAGAACAACGAGTGGCCCAGGAAATGAATCGCAATGCATTTCTCCCATAGGCATTTCGTGCTTTATTTATTTAAAGACCTTTTAAGCGTCGTACAAAGCCAACTCTTGTCGTGACAAATCATGACAACAAACACAATATTTCGGGCCAAACAAATAATTAGAAAGTAGAAAAAAACGGCAGGTTATACAACCCTTTTTTGTGGTTTTTCTTCTTTGTAATTATTTGTTTGGTCCAAAATATTGTGTTTGTTGTCATGATTTGTCACGACAAGAGTTGGCTTCGTACGACGCTTAAAAGGTCTTTAAATAAATAAAGCACGAAATGCCTATATGGGACAAATGCATTGCGATTCATTTCCTGGGCCACTCGTTGTTCTGAAAGGGGGAGGGACTGCGACGCTCTATAGTGGACACACACCTACTATCTGCGGCAGTGAGTAGGCCTCCAGGTCCAGCAGACCGCTGCCTAATAGAGTAACAGAACACTATAGTGGACCTCCAGGTCCAGGAGAACGCTGCCTAATAGAGTAACAGAACACTATAGTGGACCTCCAGGTCCAGGAGAACGCTGCCTAATAGAGTAACAGAACACTATAGTGGACCTCCAGGTCCAGGAGAACGCTGCCTAATAGAGTAACAGAACACTATAGTGGACCTCCAGGTCCAGCAGAACGCTGCCTAATAGAGTAACAGAACACTATAGTGGACCTCCAGGTCCAGCAGAACGCTGCCTAATAGAGTAACAGAACACTATAGTGGACCTCCAGGTCCAGCAGAACGCTGCCTAATAGAGTAACAGAACACTATAGTGGACCTCCAGGTCCAGCAGAACGCTGCCTAATAGAGTAACAGAACACTATAGTGGACCTCCAGGTCCAGCAGACCGCTGCCTAATAGAGTAACAGAACACTATAGTGGACCTCCAGGTCCAGCAGAACGCTGCCTAATAGAGTAACAGAACACTATAGTGGACCTCCAGGTCCAGGAGAACGCTGCCTAATAGAGTAACAGAACACTATAGTGGACCTCCAGGTCCAGGAGAACGCTGCCTAATAGAGTAACAGAACACTATAGTGGACCTCCAGGTCCAGGAGAACGCTGCCTAATAGAGTAACAGAACACTATAGTGGACCTCCAGGTCCAGGAGAACGCTGCCTAATAGAGTAACAGAACACTATAGTGGACCTCCAGGTCCAGCAGAACGCTGCCTAATAGAGTAACAGAACACTATAGTGGACCTCCAGGTCCAGCAGACCGCTGCCTAATAGAGTAACAGAACACTATAGTGGACCTCCAGGTCCAGGAGAACGCTGCCTAATAGAGTAACAGAACACTATAGTGGACCTCCAGGTCCAGCAGAACGCTGCCTAATAGAGTAACAGAACACTATAGTGGACCTCCAGGTCCAGGAGACCGCTGCCTAATAGAGTAACAGAACACTATAGTGGACCTCCAGGTCCAGGAGAACGCTGCCTAATAGAGTAACAGAACACTATAGTGGACCTCCAGGTCCAGCAGAACGCTGCCTAATAGAGTAACAGAACACTATAGTGGACCTCCAGGTCCAGGAGACCGCTGCCTAATAGAGTAACAGAACACTATAGTGGACCTCCAGGTCCAGGAGAACGCTGCCTAATAGAGTAACAGAACACTATAGTGGACAAACACCTACTATCTGCGGCAGTGAGTAGGCCTCCAGGTCCAGCAGAACGCTGCCTAATAGAGTAACAGAACACTATAGTGGACCTCCAGGTCCAGGAGAACGCTGCCTAATAGAGTAACAGAACACTATAGTGGACACACACCTACTATCTGCGGCAGTGAGTAGGCCTCCAGGTCCAGCAGAACGCTGCCGGTCTGCAGACAGGTCCTGAGTTCAAACAGGCTATGGAGGGTCAGCGTGGCCACGTGAGGTTTGCTCCACCTCTCCCCTCCCTCCTCCACCTTCTCCTCAAACTTCACCCACCTGGAAGGACGACAAGGAACCGTCAAAGTGCGCCGATGAGGCGGCGTTCTTACAGGGGGACTGGAAACATACAACTATTATGCTGTGTTATATAGGCAGATAAAAAAGCCTGTATAGCTTTGTGTCTTCATGTCACTGGCTTCCATTGAAAGTTAACTGTAGTTTATAGCTTTAGTTTTCACTGGAAGCCAGCGGAATGATATGATATGGTGTAGATATAGTACTTTACTGTCAGTTTGCACTGAAATGTGTCTTGCGACCCAGCGGCATTATGTATGCAACACATATACACACATTGACATAACACAAAACAGAAAAGACAATACAATTACAAACATGGAAACATAAAGGCAAGAGCAAAGTCCACAGCTCAGTCTATAGTCCTCCTGGACAAAATCCTGATTAAGCCTCAAAGTTGACTGATGTACAAAGGGCCTCTTCAGTCTGACCTTATTGTATATGCTGGAACACCATTATCACCATTATCTCCAATGTTTGCAGGCTGCAAACATTGGCCGTCACATATCTTGTGACGGCCAATGAAAATTGCATTGGCAAATGAGTCCTCAAACTGGAATTAATGATTAACCGACATTAATTCTGAATCTAATGAAGACTCACAATCACCCGTTTTGCATGCGAGTACCGGTATGTACTGTATGTCTTTAAATGGTCAATGGTGCATTTATATAGCGCCTTTATCCAAGGCGCTTTACATAGATTGTGCATTACATTCACCCATTCATACACCGATTGCGGCGGAAACCATGCAAGGTACCAACCATCGGGAGGAATTTGGGGTTCAGTGTCTTGCCCAAGGACACTTTGACATGTAGACAGGAGGAGGAGCCGGGATTCGAACCGCCGACCCATGGATCATTGGACGACCCCCCCCCCCCCTTTACCTGGCAGACTCTTTCCACTCCAGTTCGTCTCCGTCCTGTTGCAGGGTGTCCATCTCTGTGAAGATGGTGGGCTTCGGACGGCCGTCATCTTCCCCCAGAATCTGATGCAAACGCTCTGCTGCCGGAGAGACTGACGACAAACAACACGCACCACTTTGGTTTAGTCAGATTACATTAGGAATAGGCAACTGTCTGCATACGCTGCTTCCATGCTTTACACAGCAATGGTATAGGCTGGCATAGCCAGCTTGCTTTCTGGCGTAGAGGGGGCGGACGCGCAAGGAGCAACCGCTGAAGAATACTGGATCACCGATCTGATGAGACAGTGGAACTGAGGGGAGGCACCACATGTCTGTTTAAACCTGTGATCGTTGACGAAGGCTTGGACATTGAACACAAGGAGACCAGCCAGAAGCTATTAGGACACATTGGAGTGCCCACTAAGCCAGCATAGCATCAAAAGATCTGTAGAGTCAAAAACTCTGTACATACATACAGTACATTATAGAATGAATGCAGAGAGACAGTGTAGTGTCTCAGTAAACTATAGGATCATATAATGCAGAGACAGTGCAGCGTCTCAGTAAACTATAGGATCATATAATGCAGAGACAGTGCAGCGTCTCAGTAAACTATAGGATCATAGAATGCAGAGAGACAGTGTAGTGTCTCAGTAAACTATAGGATCATAGAATGCAGAGAGACAGTGTAGTGTCTCAGTAAACTATAGGATCATAGAATGCAGAGAGACAGTGTAGTGTCTCAGTAAACTATAGGATCATAGAATGCAGAGAGACAGTGTAGCGTCTCAGTAAACTATAGGATCATAGAATGCAGAGAGACAGTGTAGTGTCTCAGTAAACTATAGGAGCATAGAATGCAGAGAGACAGTGTAGTGTCTCAGTAAACTATAGGATCATATAATGCAGAGAGACAGTGTAGTGTCTCAGTAAACTATAGGATCATATAATGCAGAGAGACAGTGTAGTGTCTCAGTAAACTATAGGATCATAGAATGCAGAGAGACAGTGTAGTGTCTCAGTAAACTATAGGATCATAGAATGTAGAGAGACAGTGTAGTGTCTCAGTAAACTATAAGATCATATAATGCAGAGAGACAGTGTAGTGTCTCAGTAAACTATAAGATCATATAATGCAGAGAGACAGTGTAGTGTCTCAGTAAACTATAAGATCATAGAATGCAGAGAGACAGTGTAGTGTCTCAGTAAACTATAGGATCATAGAATGTAGAGAGACAGTGTAGTGTCTCAGTAAACTATAAGATCATATAATGCAGAGAGACAGTGTAGTGTCTCAGTAAACTATAAGATCATATAATGCAGAGAGACAGTGTAGTGTCTCAGTAAACTATAGGATCATAGAATGCAGAGAGACAGTGTAGTGTCTCAGTAAACTATAGGATCATAGAATGCAGAGAGACAGTGTAGTGTCTCAGTAAACTATAGGATCATAGAATGCAGAGAGACAGTGTAGTGTCTCAGTAAACTATAAGATCATATAATGCAGAGAGACAGTGTAGTGTCTCAGTAAACTATAGGATCATAGAATGCAGAGAGACAGTGTAGCGTCTCAGTAAACTATAAGATCATATAATGCAGAGAGACAGTGTAGTGTCTCAGTAAACTATAAGATCATATAATGCAGAGAGACAGTGTAGTGTCTCAGTAAACTATAGGATCATAGAATGCAGAGAGACAGTGTAGCGTCTCAGTAAACTATAAGATCATATAATGCAGAGAGACAGTGTAGTGTCTCAGTAAACTATAAGATCATATAATGCAGAGAGACAGTGTAGTGTCTCAGTAAACTATAGGTTCATAGAATGCAGAGAGACAGTGTAGTGTCTCAGTAAACTATAAGATAATATAATGCAGAGAGACAGTGTAGCGTCTCAGTAAACTATAAGATCATAGAATGCAGAGAGACAGTGTAGCGTCTCAGTAAACTATAAGATCATATAATGCAGAGAGACAGTGTAGTGTCTCAGTAAACTATAGGATCATATAATGCAGAGAGACAGTGTAGTGTCTCAGTAAACTATAAGATCATATAATGCAGAGAGACAGTGTAGTGTCTCAGTAAACTATAGGATCATAGAATGCAGAGAGACAGTGTAGTGTCTCAGTAAACTATAAGATCATATAATGCAGAGAGACAGTGTAGTGTCTCAGTAAACTATAGGATCATAGAATGCAGAGAGACAGTGTAGTGTCTCAGTAAACTATAGGATCATAGAATGCAGAGAGACAGTGTAGTGTCTCAGTAAACTATAGGATCATAGAATGCAGAGAGACAGTGTAGTGTCTCAGTAAACTATAGGATCATAGAATGCAGAGAGACAGTGTAGCGTCTCAGTAAACTATAGGATCATAGAATGCAGAGAGACAGTGTAGCGCCTCAGTAAACTATAAGATCATAGAATGCAGAGAGACAGTGTAGTGTCTCAGTAAACTATAAGATCATATAATGCAGAGAGACAGTGTAGTGTCTCAGTAAACTATAGGATCATAGAATGCAGAGAGACAGTGTAGTGTCTCAGTAAACTATAAGATCATATAATGCAGAGAGACAGTGTAGTGTCTCAGTAAACTATAGGATCATAGAATGCAGAGAGACAGTGTAGTGTCTCAGTAAACTATAGGATCATAGAATGCAGAGAGACAGTGTAGTGTCTCAGTAAACTATAGGATCATAGAATGCAGAGAGACAGTGTAGTGTCTCAGTAAACTATAGGATCATAGAATGCAGAGAGACAGTGTAGCGTCTCAGTAAACTATAGGATCATAGAATGCAGAGAGACAGTGTAGCGCCTCAGTAAACTATAAGATCATAGAATGCAGAGAGACAGTGTAGTGTCTCAGTAAACTATAAGATCATATAATGCAGAGAGACAGTGTAGTGTCTCAGTAAACTATAGGATCATAGAATGCAGAGAGACAGTGTAGTGTCTCAGTAAACTATAAGATCATAGAATGCAGAGAGACAGTGTAGTGTCTCAGTAAACTATAAGATCATATAATGCAGAGAGACAGTGTAGTGTCTCAGTAAACTATAAGATCATATAATGCAGAGAGACAGTGTAGTGTCTCAGTAAACAATAAGATCATAGAATGCAGAGAGACAGCGTATATGTCTCAGTAAAGTAGGATCACATGTAAACCAAGAACCAATGGATGGATTTATTTTTACGTTCTGATACCCCGTCCAGGACAGGCTTCAGACGCGCCTCCTCAGGAGACTTGGCTCAGATCTGAACCCATTTTGATTTGGCGTTAAGGAACCCGTTGCGACCGCATGCCCAGGTCGCTGACGTCGACCCCAGGTATAGGGTTCGGACCCACAACCTTCCGCATGAAAGGCATATATGCTCTAACCACTACAGCAGTTTAAACCGCATGAAAGGCATATATGCTCTAACCACTACAGCAGTTTAAACCGCATGAAAGGCATATATGCTCTAACCACTACAGCAGTTTAAACAATATACTATCAAATAATATATAAATATATTGAAGCTATACAGTGTTAACAATTAGCGTAATACATTTTAGGGGCTAAGTAGGTGCAAAGTCTTTTGGAAAATTGGGAATGAATCAATCAATTAATCAATCATGTTGTGACCTTATAGATCATCTATTTTCAAAGAAGATATTTAGTGCAGAGTGGGGGGGGAAAGGCCAAACGTATATTAGTTTATTAATAATGGTGACTTCTGTGTGAGAAGCTTGCGTGTGTCTGTGTGTGTCTGTGTCTGTGTCTGTGTCTGTGTCTGTGTGTGTGTGTGTGTGTGTGTGTGTGTGTGTGTGTGTGTGTGTGTGTGTGTGTGTGTGTGTGTGTGTGTGTGTGTGTGTGTGTGTGTGTGTGCGCGCGTGCGTGTGTGTGATCCATGTGAGAAAACATAATAAAAGCAACGTAGAATGTAAATGTGTTCTGTGTGGGGTGAAAGAGCCATTGTAAAACAGAAGGTGTATTTTGCATTGTCTGCAGCAACAGGTTCAACTGTTTCACCTCATAAGGACATCTACAGTACTGGCTTCAAACCGTCTTTGATAATGATCATGATGACATGATCAGTCCACATTGAGGTTTGCATAGTTAATGTTTAAACCGTTACAGTTCAGAGTATAATAAAGTACGGCACCAATATTGTATAAATTCAGAACTGAAGCTTCAGTAGTTGAGTGAGGATTGGAACAGCTGCTACGTTGACTCCTGAAAACTCAACCGTTGCTCCTGAAATCATCTGGCTACAAGGTGAGTTTAATTTAATATTGGTTTAATGTATAGTCAAAATCATCTGGCTACAAGGTGAGTTTAATTTATTATTGATTTAATTTATAGTTGAAATCATCTGGCTACAAGGTGAGTTACATTTATTATTGATTTAATTTATAGTTGAAATCATCTGGCTACAAGGTGAGTTTAATTTATTATTGATTTAATTTATAGTCAAAATCATCTGGCTACAAGGTGAGTTTAATTTAATATTGATTTAATGTATAGTCAAAATCATCTGGCTAAAAGCATAACATATTGTCTACGTCTCTCACTTTAAAATAGATTAATCAATGATCAATGTATATAATCATTCAAATAGAGCCTCCTGTTTTTGTTTCACCAACAAAGTGGCACGCTGTGTTTGTTACCTTTAGTCTAAGGTTAAGTTATTGTGCCCTAGATGAGGCAGAATCCTTACCTTTACTCTAAGGTTAAGTTATTGTGCCCTAGCTGAGGTGGAATCCTTACCTTTACTCTAAGGTTAAGTTATTGTGCCCTAGATGAGGCAGAATCCTTACCTTTACTCTAAGGTTAAGTTATTGTGCCCTAGCTGAGGTGGAATCCTTACCTCTAGAGTTAAGTTATTGTGCCCTAGCTGAGGTGGAATCCTTTACTCTAGAGTTAAGTTATTGTGCCCTAGATGAGGTGGAATCTTTACCTCATTATTATTAATGAATTATTTTGAATGACTCCGATATAAACGGTGTGTGTGTGTGTGTGTGTGTGTGTGTGTGTGTGTGTGTGTGTGTGTGTGTGTTTGTGTCTCTGTGTGTGTCTGTGTGTGTGTGTGTGTGTGTGCGTGCATGCGTGTGTGCGTGCATGCGTAGACCAGAGAGATGGCTGCACATGGATTCATGGTCCGTGGCCTGATGCTACTCATGATGGTAAGTTACACCAGCCTCCCCACATGTTTTCCTTTTGGGGCCCAGATGACAGTGAAGTGACAATTTAAGGGCTTTTAACACCTTTTTGCCTAAACAATAAGAAAGAAAGGAAAGCCTTTACTGAGAAACAGTGAGTTACACTACTGTAGATCTCAGCTGTCAGAAAAACAATGCCTCATCAAAGTTGGTACGGTGACTTTATACATTGTCGGCTACTTGAATGTACTCATTACTTTACCCAAATACAGCTCAATGTGTTCTTATAATATCATTACTTTACCCAAATACAGCTCAATGGGTTCTTATAATCATCGCTTTACCCAAATACAGCTCAAGTGGAGTTAGGAGGTGTTTGACCATTCACGTGGAGAATACTTTCGCTCTTCCGGCGAACTTTGAAATAATTGTGATATTGATTTGAAGTCACATCGCATACAGTATCTTACTGTATGCGATGTGACTTCAAATCAATATTTGAAGTCACATCGCATACAGTATCTTACTGTATGCGATGTGACTTCAAATCAATATCGCCACTGCATGGAACTTATGTCCATATTATTATTGTGGTCACAGCTTGTGTTTCTGAGTGGTCCAATGGGAGGCAGCTCCATCTCAGAGGACAGAGCGACGCTCCAAGACTTTGACGTGGCTTTATCAGCAGGTGAGAACAACTACCTGATCCATCCTTTATTTACTAGTACCACTGGTACTAGTACCAGTGGTACCAGTGGTACTAGTACCAGTGGTACTAGTACCAGTGGTACCAGTGGTACTAGTACCAGTGGTACCAGTGGTACTAGTACCAGTGGTACCAGTGGTACTAGTACCAGTGGTACCAGTGGTACTAGTACCAGTGGCACCAGTGGTTAATAGTACCACTGGTGGTACTTGAGCCCCCCTCTGGTGGTACGCAGAGGAGTCGCCCAAAAGTCGCGAGTGTGACAATCTAACTATGAATGCACCAAGTCTCTCGAGCTTGTAGATCGGCCATTTTTGAAAAATCGTGAAAACGTGTGCAAATCTTTGAATATATATTCTTTCACAGCGAACGTTTTTAACTCTGGGAGGTCCCTGGAACATTATGTTCTTTAACGTTAACGTTAACATTAACGTTTTTAACTCTGGGAGGTCCCTGGAACATTATGTTCTTTAACGTTAACGTTAACATTAACGTTTTTAACTCTGGGAGGTCCCTGGAACATTATGTTCTTTAACGTTAACGTTAACATTAACCTTTTTAACTCTGGGAGGTCCCTGGAACATTATGTTCTTTAACGTTAACGTTAACATTAACCTTTTTAACTCTGGGAGGTCCCTGGAACATTATGTTCACAGGGGCGTCCGCGGCCAAATACAGATCATGCTGGGCGTCCTTGACATGAAATAGTTTGACCACCGCCGACATAGAAACAGAACATTGTTAGGATTTAGAAGCCATTTTCTTTAGAACCGGCCTCAGGTCTAAATGGGTTTACAAACGGGGTGTAACGATATAGTAACTGCATTGAAAAATCGATTTTAATTTCATGAATCGAAGTATATCGAAATCAAAACAGCAACATTGATTATGTATCCTGTATCGTATCGTTTTGCAATGCAAATAATCGTTATCGAATTGTTTTGCTATGCAAATATAATTATATATAACATTTTTGTGTGTGGTATTTAGCAATTTTTAGAAGATAAAAGAAAAAGAGGGGATTAATTACTTAGTTTAAAATGATGTCAATGTATTTTAAATCGTTACTGCATCGATTTGAAATCATTGAATCGTACCGTATCGGATCAACCATAATGAACCAATATCGTCCATGCATCGTATCGTCAAACATACGTATCGTATGGCTGTTAAAATGTATCGTCACACCCCTAGTTTACAATGTAACGACATGTTGTTTCAGATGCAGAGGGACACGGTGACACATCCAGCGAGGATCACCTGCTCGTTAAGCGCAGTCGGTGCCTGGCACGCGAACGCTCGTGCCTTTCGGAAGCCGACAGGCAGTGCCAACAGACAGGCTTATATAGGCGCCGGTGCCGAAAGATAGCCGAAGGCCATTGCCGACAGGCAGCCGAAGGCCCGTGCCGATATGCAATACAAATACAATAGATCTGGTTTCATCTAGTAAACCGGATTAATTTATTTAAACCGACCGAACCGTATTTTTATGTTTGCCGACGGAAGCGGTCGCAACGCTCGCCGCGGTGCTCAGGCTCACTGCTGGCTGCCTGCTGTAGCCTGCAGAGCGGCCAGGACTCAGCCCAGCACACACTTGATTGATTGATTGATTTGATTGAAATATTTATTAACAGTTTGTAGAATTTACAGTACATTTTAAGCACAAACTCAATACCACACCAGGTGTCAGGTTTCAAGTGAATGGGGGCAGGGGGGTGGAGCTGGGTGGACCACGCAGTGTTGTTTGTTTACAATAAAGTTTCAATAGTTGTCACTGTACAATACTTTAAAACAGTTGTCATGTTGCACACAATCAATTTGGTCATAGCAGCCGCCTGTAGAAACCCCTCTCCTCCCCAAGCAGCAGCCCACAGTTCCCGCACCGTGAGACCGCACAGTGAGAATGCTATAGCATTGCAAGAAGCTAAGGCTTAGCTGCTAAGCTAACACAACACCAGCCATGGTGGTGGTGATGTTAGCTTAGCTGCTAAGGTAACACAACACCAGCCATGGTGGTGGTGATGTTAGCGTAGCTTGCTGCTGCTTGGCTGTTCAACTTCACTTCATCTCTGCCTGTAATTTCTTATTTTGTTACCCTGACACCGGCGCTGCAAAAACAGACAGATCTACAAGCTCTACAATCTCAACTCTCAAACTCCAGCTAGTCCCACTCCTCTTTACTCCAGGCTGTATGAACAGTGCTCGAGCGCTCAGTTTTCTGCCCCCTCAATGTCGCAAATCTGTTAGTCTTAAAGGAGAATTCCATGCTAGAATGCTTTCTTATCTTTCTTACCTTTCTTTGTAGTTGTTAGGTCCCCACCAAAGAGGTCCAGGTGTTTTTTTGTGCAAAAACTCCTTATTGGCTATTTTCCCTACCATAAGCCCTCAATGAATTGCATTGAATGGGAATTGAATGGGGCTATGGGGTGTTATGCTAATTCGCTTATTTCCATCGAAAGAAGTAGTAAAGTGTGCCGCTTGGGATATTATTTACATTATGAAGAGAGGATATATACAAAGAAATTATAATTTTGAGCGATGGAAATAAGCGAATTAGCACAACACCCCATAGCCCCATTCAATTCCCATTCAATTCAATGCAATTCATGTAGGGCTCATGGTAGGGGAAATAGCCAATAAGGAGCTTTTGCACAAAATAACACCTGGACCTCTTTGGTGGGGACGTAACAACTACAAAGAAAGGTAAGAAAGCCTTTTAGTATGGAATTCTCCTTTAAACTGAGGTAACTTCAATGGCTTTTCTGCACAGCGCAGCAGTAGCTTTGCGTTAGTCAAAACTAAACAGACAGCGAGACGAGCATGTCGACCGTAGCAATGAATGGAGAGACCTCTTTGGAATGATTAAATCCATTATTGGCCTGGAGAAAGTTACAGCCGCGCCGCCTCCTCCTCACCGGCACGGGTACAATTAGCCTGCTGACGTTTTGTTAACCCTGCGAAAAGTCAAACGGCCAGTGGCTTTAAACAGTAGGTACAGTTGCTCACATTTGGACTGGACACTGGACACGACAGCGATATGTTTTGGACTCAGGCTCATGGACCCTATATAGCTGGACTGGTGCAGATGCGTGCAGATCACGATGCGTTAATTGTTTAATTGTTTATTACAAATACAATGCTTAAAGAATTGATCCCAAGTAGGCAAGAAAACACCATGGCTTGTTTCCATTTGTGTGAGCATTGAGAAATAAAGACAACTGTGTTAAATCTGTCACTTTGTTCAAATTATGGTCTTTACACCGCTATGGAAAAAAACGAAAATGACTCAAGTGTGCCCTCCAGTGGCCAAAGTCGGTTTTACCGTTTCGGTCAGTTTTTTATTGAATATCGTCCCGGTTTTGTAATTTTCAAACCGTCACATCCTTAATAGGCAGCCATACCTGGTGCCGACAGGCAGGCGAAGGCCAGTGCTGACAGGCAGCCGAAGGCCGGTGCCGACAGGCAATCTATGATGTTGTTCATGTATAAGTTACAATGCAGACACATGAATAAACTACTAAATAACATCATGTTGTTTAGTGGGATTTTGAAAAATCGTGAAAACGTGTGCAAATCTTTGAATATATATTCTTTCACAGCGAACGTTTTTAACTCTGGGAGGTCCCTGGAACATTATGTTCACAGGGGCGTCCGCGGCCAAATACAGATCATGCTGGGCGTGCTTGACATGAAATAGTTTGACCACCGCCGACATAGAAACAGAAAATTGTTAGGATTTAGAAGCCATTTTCTTTAGAACCGGCCTCAGGTCTAAATGGGTTTACAAACGGGGTGTAACGATATAGTAACTGCATTGAAAAATCGATTTTAATTTCATGAATCAAAGTATATCGAAATCAAAACAGCAACATTGATTATGTATCCTGTATCGTATCGTTTTGCAATGCAAATAATCGGTATCGAATTGTTTTGCTATGCAAATATAATTATATATAACATTTTTGTGTTTGGTATTTAGCAATTTTTAGAAGATAAAAGAAAAAGAGGGATTAATTACTTAGTTTAAAATAATGTCAATGTATTTTAAATCGTTACTGTATCGATTTGAAATCATTGAATCGTACCGTATCGGATCAACCATAATGAACCAATATCGTCCATGTATCGTATCGTCAAACATACGTATCGTATGGCTGTTAAAATGTATCGTCACACCCCTAGTTTACAATGTAACGACATGTTGTTTCAGATGCAGAGGGACACGGTGACACATCCAGCGAGGACCACCTGCTCGTTAAGCGGTGCCCGTGCGGAAGGCAAGCCAAAGAACTGTGCAAAGGGAAAGCCACAGTCACAGCCAAAGTCCTGTGCCAACAGAAGGAGGAAAACTGGTGCCGAAGCTACGGCAGGTGCTGACAGGCAGCCGAAGGCCGGTGCTGACAGGCAGCCGAAGGCCGGTGCTGACAGGCAGCCGAAGGCCGGTGCCGACAGGCAATCTATGATGTTGTTCATGTATAAGTTACAATGCAGACACATGAATAAACTACTAAATAACATGATGTTGTTTAGTGTACATCGGCCTACTGTATCTGTTCACGGGTTGGTTTACGATACAATACAATAATAAAAGAGTAATGTAAAGAAATGTGTTTAGCAAAAATGGGTCTCATGGTGGCGCTATAACAGGCAGATCAGTGAAAAATGCTTTTCTCTTGGCCTCTAGGGAGTATATATGCATACAAAGCTGTACACAGATCAGTGAAAAATGCTTTTCCCTTGGCCTCTAGGGAGTATATATGCATACAAAGCTGTACACAGATCAGTGAAAAATGCTTTTCCCTTGGCCTCTAGGGAGTATATATGCATACAAAGCTGTACACAGATCAGTGAAAAATGCTTTTCCCTTGGCCTCTAGGGAGTATATATGCATACAAAGCTGTACACAGATCAGTGAAAAATGCTTTTCCCTTGGCCTCTAGGGAGTATATACGCATACAAAGCTGTACACAGATCAGTGAAAAATGCTTTTCCCTTGGCCTCTAGGGAGTATATACGCATACAAAGCTGTACACAGATCAGTGAAAAATGCTTTTCCCTTGGCCTCTAGGGAGTATATACGCATACAAAGCTGTACACAGATCAGTGAAAAATGCTTTTCCCTTGGCCTCTAGGGAGTATATATGCATACAAAGCTGTACACAGATCAGTGCAGTTATAGGTAAAAACATGATTTGGCCTCATAGCGCCACCATGAGGCTGAAAAATGTAAGTGCACATTCCTCGGCGTAGTGGGAATGTGCATGCGTAATTTCATGGAAATCGCACGCTGTGTTCATGATTTGAGCCATTTTGTTCTAAACGGGCCAGTCGTGCAAACTCTAGATGTCAATCGTAGCCAATCAGAATATGAATATGAAAAATAGAACAGATCTGTGTTGATCACTCTAAATATAGTGTTTACTAATGTGCGTGATGTATGGAAAAGATCTGTGCAAGTAACATGAAGAAATGTGTTTTATAAACATCAACAAGTTGTACACAGATTGGTGCACTTATATAGGTAAAACGGGAATTGGCCTGTTATAGCGCCACCATGAGGCTGATTTGGAATTGTTTAAGTGACATTTCTTCCTCTGCCTAGTGGGAATGTGCGTGTATAATTTCACGGTAATCACACGCTGTGTTCATGATTTGTGGCATTTTGTTTGAAACTGACCAATCCTACAATCTTATAGCCAATCGGGATGGAATATGGGAAATGGGACAGATCCGTGTTGATCACGTGACTATAGACATGGTGTATACCGATTTGTGTGATGTGTGGTTAAAATGTGTAATGAGTAATGTAATGAAATGTGTTTAGCAAAAACCTGCCTCATGGTGGCGCTATAAACGGCCGTTCTGAAGAATTTGGGGCAGAGGTTGGTCGTTGGCATCCAGGGTGTGTGGGTGCAGAGATTGGCTTCGGCCCGGGCCAACGGTGCCGGAGATTAGCTGTAGACGGACGGACGGACACACGGACACTAGTGGGACGATATGGGTACCTCACGATACGATATCTGTGGCGATATTAGGCCCTCGATAATGATAATAATACGATATTCAATATATTGCGATATTCAATATATTGCAAGAGATTTCATCAACGATATATCACGGTGATATCTACTGTAACTGAACATGAAAGAATAACCATAAAAAAGGCAAAAATCGTACCAATAAGTACATGAATCTTGCCTCCTCCAAACAGTAAAACACTGACTGCAACTTTGCAACTTGTCCACAACTTGTCTGTCCACAACAATGGGTATAGCCTACTACTGCTAGTACTAACCAGAGGCATATCTACAATAAGGCGAGGACAGGCCTGTCCAAATCCATTTTCTGCCTGGCCAAAATCCATACACTATAGGACAAAAACAAGACCTGTTGAACTATTAGTGGACAGCAGATTGACCGCTGCGCGTATAGAGCGTGACCCTCAATCACCCATTGGAATGCAAATGCATGCCTTTCAGCCTTTGGATCAGCCTTTGGATGTGGAATGCCCTACCAACAGTCATTAAGACATGTGAATCCCTTGACTCCTTCAAAACCGCTCTCAAAGGGCACCTACGGATGGCTGCAATTCGAAACTGGCCTCTGTAAAATCTGAATCCCCCCCCCCCCCCCCACCCCATTTCCCCTCACTGTATATGTATCTTTTCCCTTTTTGCTTCCTATATGATGAATTCCTGTTCTGTTCTTTGGCTACATAGAAGTGTCTATTTGTATGTCTCTAAATGTTTTGATGAATTGAACAATGTGGACCCTGTTGTAAACAAGTGTAATGCTTAATTGGGTCGTCCACTCACAGTTAACAGTCTTTGTATTGAGTTTGTGCTTAAAATGTACTGTAAATTCTACAAACTGTTAATAAATATTTCAATCAATCAATCAATTGTATCCTATACTGTCTGGCAGGTACTGTATATCTCTTTGAAAACCTTTGTGCGTGGTGGGACCACAATTACCACTTATTGCCTGCACAAAATGTAATTCCTGGAAACGCCACTGGTACTAACTAATCAATATTACAATATTGGGAGGGCAATATTATAAATAATGCGGCGATATATGACGATATATATCGCAATATCGACATAATCGTCCCACCCCTAACGGACACACACGGACGGAGTGCAAAACATCCTCTCTCCCCATGCCCTCGGCCTGGTGGAGACAATAATGATTTCATTTACGCATCCGTCTTGAACAACCACTTGTGTGAACGCAGCGTCAGGGCCATTCCGCTCGCATACCGACGGGCCTGGATTCCTAACAAATCCTTGTCAACATTTGACATGACTGCGCAGTCCAGTGTGAGTGCGACAGTGCGTGCATGTGTGAGTGCGTGTGTGTGTGTGTGTGTGTGTGTGTGTGTGTGTGTGTGTGTGTGTGCATGTGCATGACGTGTGCATGTGCATGATGCGTGCGTGCGTGCATATGTGCGTGCATGTGTTGTGTGCGTGGTTGTGTGCTGTGAAGAAGTTAATCCCATGAGTTATGTAATAACTGAGCAGCCTATAAACTTGTATAACGTTAGACTAAGAATATATCATTTCATTATTAACCATCCAGGCTGCTCTAGTCATGTATATGTTTACCTGGTTCTGACTCAACCCTCCAGGCTGCTCTAGTCATGTATATGTTTACCTGGTTCTGACTCAACCCTCCAGGCTGCTCTAGTCATGTATATGTTTACCTGGTTCTGACTCAACCCTCCAGGCTGCTCTAGTCATGCATATGTTTACCTGGTTCTGACTCAACGCTCCAGGCTGCTCTAGTCATGTATATGTTTACCTGGTTCTGACTCAACCCTCCAGGCTGCTCTAGTCATGTATATGTTTACCTGGTTCTGACTCAACCCTCCAGGCTGCTCTAGTCATGCATATGTTTACCTGGTTCTGACTCAACCCTCCAGGCTGCTCTAGTCATGTATATGTTTACCTGGTTCTGACTCAACCCTCCAGGCTGCTCTAGTCATGTATATGTTTACCTATGTGAGAGCCGGGCAGTGTCCAGCGAGAGGCCATGCTGGACATGCCAGATGACTCAGAGTCCTGCATGCTGCAGACTGGAGATCGGTCCCAAACCCAGTGACAGGAACAAGACCTGGCCGTCCAGGCAGGTATAGAGAGTCCTTCACTCACCACACCTCTCTCTCTCTCTCCACCGCCGTGAGCGTGACGGTGAGGTGACAAGTCCGTTTCGCTCGCTCGTCTCCAGTCCAGTCCAGTGCGTATCCAACAGTATACCGCGCGGTGTGTCCAGTCCAGTCCAGTCCAGTCCAGTTCAGTCCAGTCCAGCTCTATGCCGTTTGATGGCTGGTCAGGTCTGCTCTAAGCTGAGGCACGACTGCACTGAAAGACCCCGAGAGAGGCTTTAAGAGGGTTGACACACACCACAGAACACTGTAGGGCTCTCCTACCCCCTGCCCACCGTGTGACACACACACGCACACACACACACACACACACACACACACACACACACACACACACACACACACACACAAATACACACACACACACACGCGCACACACGCACACACACACACACACACACAGAGCTTATACAGTGAACAACTCTGCATACCTTGATACCGTGGCATTCATATGATTGGTCCTCACTAATGCACATGATACTATGGTACAACTTTTGTCTACACTCACTCAGAGGAATTCCCAGAAAGTTAGCATAATTTATGCTATAATAATGGAAGCCATGTTTTCGCATTAATCTAAAAAAAAACTATCACACTTGTTTGAAGTGAGCCACCCACTGTGGCTGTCACATGACGTCACGAGTGGAGGCCTGTTTTTGGAGCATATATGGAGCTTGATACCCGATACCCCTAAAAACGTATTGGGTACGTGGTATCAATAAGCTTTGGGCTTATCAAGCCTGATAGCGAGCATAACAGCTCATGGCATCATGTTTAAACACTCCAGACGAGAGGCGATCAAGAAATACATCTAAATCACCCACCATGCTGGCACAAACATGTCTGATCACCCACCACGCTGGCACAAACATGACAGATCACCCACCATGCTGGCACAAACATGTCTGATCACTCACCGTCTGATCACCCACCACGCTGGCACAAACATGTCTGATCACCCACCACGCTGGCACAAACATGTCTGATCACCCACCATGCTGGCACAAACATGTCTGATCACTCACCATGCTGGCACAAACATGTCTGATCACTCACCATGCTGGCACAAACATGTCTGCCGCATGACATCATGTCTGAAAGCCAGATGTTGAGGGCTAGCGCCCCCTCAAATACTACAACAACCCGAGTATATACCGAGGATGTCACTGGCAGGTGGGTTTCTGAACTGTTCACAGCCCTCCTCTGGGACACAGACAGAGTAGAAACATGGTACAGTATGTGTGAACAGTATAGGGGTTGAATGTAGGCCAGTAGGCTGTCCCTAGTTGGCTTGAACAGAAAAACAATACAAAGCCACACAGTCGAACTGAACAATCCGCACGCACGCGCGCGCGCGCACGCACGCACGCACGCACGCACGCACGCACGCACGCACACACGCACACACGCACACACGCACACACGCACACACGCACACACACGCACACACACACACACACACACACACACACACACACACACACACACACACACACACACACACACACACACACACAACACACACACACAGCTTGGAGTTCCTCAGCTTCCTAAGCAGCTTAGGGGCTTCAGTCTGCACGGCCACCATGGGAACGGGAACCATGCAAGAACGGCGCGGGGGGGGGGGGGGGGGTCACAGATGTTTCCATGCCAACGACCCTTTCCCCACACAGCAGCATCTGACCCCTGACAGTACGGCGCGGGGGGGGGGGGGGGGGGTCACAGATGTTTCCATGCCAACGACCCTTTCCCTACACAGCAGCATCTGACCCCTGACAGTACGTTGGAAAGGGGCTTAGTTAGACGTCAAAGAAAAATGAAAATAGAGTTTGCTTTGAAGGTAGGGGCAAATGAAGGGTCTACTGTAGGTAGGTATTCTCATACTGTAGATACAGTGCACCAGACAGTGGACCAGACGGTGGCCTTGTGGTTAGAGTGTCCGCCCTGAAACTGGGAGGTCGGGGGTTCGATCCCCGGCCGGGTCATACCAAAGACTGTAAAAAATGGGACCCTGCTTGGCCCTCAGCATCAATGGGTTGGATTGGGGGGTCAAATCAACTAATGATTCCCGAGCGTGGCGCACGCTGCGGCTCACCGCTCCAAGACATGGGTCAAATGCGGAGAACAAATTTCACTGCGGTAACGTGTGTGACTATAACGTCTACGACTTTGACTTTGGACCACAACGGAAACAAGCCCCTTTTGGTGTCATCTCTATCCCTTTACCTTTGACTGCACTACTTGTACTGTTAATGATGATGAATGGCATTTTTTATAGCGCTTTTCCTTAACCTAGGATGCTGAACGGAGCCTGGACAGGCCTTGTTTACAATATGAATCCAAACCGGGGCACTGGAGAGCTCCACATCGCCGGCTCTGTGCCGTCAAAGAAACGCTGTTTTGACCAAAATGCCATATGGGACAAGGAATAGGAGATACAGGACCATCTGGGACAAGGAATAGGAGATACAGGACCATCTGGGACATTAAGGAATAGGAGATACAGGACCATCTGGGACATTAAGGAATAGGAGATACAGGACCATCTGGGACAAGGAATAGGAGATACAGGACCATCTGGGACAAGGAATAGGAGATACAGGACCATCTGGGACAAGGAATAGGAGACACAGGACCATCTGGGACAAGGAATAGGAGATACAGGACCATCTGGGACAAGGAATAGGAGATACAGGACCATCTGGGACAAGGAATAGGAGATACAGGACCATCTGGGACAAGGAATAGGAGATACAGGACCATCTGGGACAAGGAATAGGAGATACAGGCGATTGAAAGAAACAGATAGAATGGATTATTATGGCGACGACGATCTAAGATGGGCGATCCAGTGCAGTGCTAACAACACAACTAGCTAACCGGCTAACGTAAGTAGCTTCATGGCTCGATCGATTGAATGCACTATAAAAGCACAAATGCCATTAATCAACGGCAATGGCGGTAAGCGTATAGTGTAAAAAAAAAAATAGGCTTCAATTGACCTAGATGTACGGCAATGGCGCTGAAAGAATTAAGTGCTCAAATCGCTTTTCAATGATCCGTTCATTCATTCATACATTGGGAGGTGAAGCTGCGAACAGTCGACGCCAGCGACCTCACTTCCCACATGACACCAGAGACGTGCAGAGAGTGTTAGAGGGCCAGGGGGCCAAGTCCCGTAAGAGGGCACTTTGGGACAGAAATAGTGAAAATAGCAGATCTAGATCAGCTATTTTCGGGGGCGAAACCCCGGCACTCTTTAGCCTGTGGAGATGCGGTGTAACGACATGGATTTCTTTATTGAACAAAACTGTTCAACACAAAATACTGTGTTCAAGTTCAGGAGAAAAGCTATTCTCCAGAATGCTGCCTTCCGGTATAATGGCATGGAAAGAAGTGGCATGTGCATTTCTTTCACCATAGTACATTCTGCATTCATGGTCTGGAGAGGGCAGTTGTTTTACAGACGGGTAAAAGGGCAGTTGTGTTTTACAGACGGGTAAAAGGGCAGTTGTGTTTTACAGACGGGTAAAAGGGCAGTTGTGTTTTACAGACGGGTAAAAAGGCAGGGGCTCAAGCCCCCTTTCTTTGAGGTCTATGTGTGCACGTGGCTGCATGACACCGACGGTGGCAAGCTAGCACCGACCGTCTCATTGGATGGGTTCAGTGTCTTCACTGTCTTGCCCAAGGACACTTCGACTTGCAGACAGGAGGAGCCGGGATTTGAACCGACGGCCCACGGATCATTGGACGACCTGCTCTACCTCCTAAACCACAGCCGCCTGTTAACTAACCGACTGATAAAAGTATTCAATCGATCAATCAATTAATCAGTCAATGGGACGGTCCCTCCCCCGGGAGATCACACACACACTCAACAGAACATGCTAGTTTTTGCTTCTTAAGATCTTATGGATTTCTTGGATTTTCCACAGAAGCATTCAATCAAAAGTTGCTACACATAATAGCTTCCTCCAGTGCAATCCATCAAAACAAACAGGAACATAAACAACAACGTAATCACAATCAGTCAAATAGTACATTATCGTTTCACATTTTCAAATAAAATGGCCAAAATAGGAGCCAGTGCCCAGCTTAAAGTGGTGAAGTGCTGCCCCACAGTGGCTCACAACGGACTAGAAAAAAATACTTCATAAAAAAACCTTGCTTACAGGAGCCAGTGAGCCACATTCTGATTTAATGACAGCACGGCATGGGTTAGATCCAGTGCATCGCAAGCTCAGTGTATGAGTAGCATGGCTTGGGTTGGGTTGGGTGTGGCAAGTCGTGCAGTGATCACTGGGAGCTGATAGCTGATGGTGTGTGTTGTTTTAAGTACTGGGAGGAACTGAGGTGTTGTTGTAAGTACTGGGAGCTGATCGTATACGTGTTGTACGTAATGTACTGGGAGCTGATGGTAGGTGTTGTTTAAGTACTGAGAGCTGATGATAGGTGTTGTAAGTACTGGGAGCTGACAGCTAATGTTTAACAGCTAATGCTGTTTAAGTATTGGGAGCTGATGGTAGGTGTTGCACTCCTCCTTGTGCGAGCTACTACCTTGATAAAATGCACTGTAAGGGTCTAGGCATATATATAGCGTAACAGGGATAGACTCACTGTACTTTCTTGGCTGATACAGACAATAAGCCTCTTCCGACCTGCTTACTGACGGCATGTGACAGCTTAGGAAGCTATACAACTTCAACATGGAAATAGTGCCAAAAAAAAGCCACCATGGGAAAAGATTCATGTAGAGACGTGTTTATGTGATCCATAAACACCACCACAACAACACAATTTATTTGATCACCAAATCAAATCAATCAATCGGACCCACCATGGCCAATTGGACATAATTATATAATTTCGTTGCTGTCGGGAAGAAACCAAAATTTTTCATTTTTCAGGAAATTAAAAATATACATTTTTAAGGAAATGAAGAAAAACATATATTTTTAAACGATGCAATACTGCCTCATCAAAGTTGTGACTTAGTTTAGATATTGTCAATGACTTGGATGAGAAGGAGAGAGGTTGTGGAGTTAGCCGTTTTAGCAGACAGTTTGAGGCGCCAATGGAGTTAAGATGTTTTGTCCAAGGCGTTTGTTTTACTACTTTCCATTGGTTAAATATTTTCGAAAACAACACACAGATGTAAAGGGTGTTCAATAGCACTGATTTATGGAAGAAAAGAAAATCAAAAACCTCAAAAATTGACAGCAACGATTTGTAATTATTACTCACCCGCGGTGTCAAAGTGTTCATGCTGCTCTTCTCTACCACCACCATCATCATTATCGTCCTCCTCCTCCTCCTCCTCCTCCTCCTCCTCATCGTAGCGCGTCTCTCTGTCAGGATAACAGCTGTTATAACAGCGTTGCTGTCCGTGGCGCGCCGCAGGGTGATCGTAGACTCGGAGCTGTCGGTCGTGATCACTGTCGCTGGTGGAGGAACGGTGGCGGCGCCTTTTACGTCTCGGAACGCCAACGTACACCGGCTGGACATCTGAGAGACGAGGGAGGAGGAGAGAAGAGATCACGTTCACAAAATCACATCCATTTTAAACCATTTAGACCTGAGATCAGATTTCTGAAAAAGCTATGTTTCTATGTCAGTCGTTCTTTAAAAATAGCAGACCTACAAGCTCGTATCGCGCCACTCGGTGGCGCGCTATGAGCTTGTAGATCTGCTATTTTTCAATAGCTAAAGCATAACATAATGCTTGAAACACCAAAAGGGGTTCCCGCCCAGAATGGGTTAAACCACTTTATCCATATGTTATACGTTGGCTATTTAAACAGCACATTTTCTTTAACACGATTTAAAAAATCTCAAAAGTATTACAATTTATTTTTGTATTCCTAGTCTTCTTGTTTCCTCGTGTTGTTATTATTAAAAAAAAATTGGCTTTTGTGCCTTAATTGATAGTTACAGTGAAGATGGACATGAGGAAAGAGGGAGAGAGAGAAGGGGAGAGAGACATGCAGCAAAGGTCGTCATGGACGGGACTCGAACACTCGACACGCTGTCAAGTCAGAGCCCATTATGTGGCATGCGCTGCCCGGACCACGAGGCCAGCGGGTGCCCCTCGTGTTGGTTTTCGAATAAAGCTCCTTCCTGTGTTTGAGCGGCTCATGCCTTGGTCCGTCACACACTTGTTTCCTGCACCTCTCCAAGGAAGCTCTTAGAAGGAAGTGAAGTGGTCACGTGACTGGGCTGCGCCATGACACTTTCATGGACACTTTCACGGGAGCCAAACTACACCCGGAAGTTCGGCAGAATGCACTGGAGCCAATGAGAGCTCAGTGACCAGCTCATGAAGAAACATTATTTATGAATGACTGAGACCTTTTGTAAAGTGATCGCTTCTGGAAAATAAAATAATATATATAACACGTTATTTTAGGCTGTCTTATTTTTTGATGTGCATACTACTTAATGTGATTTATTTTTTCAAAGAGCAGAGAGCAGCCCAGGCAGAAAACTGTGCTCTTCTATAAATACCTCAATAAAAATAAATAGTTATTAAGTCGGAAAAACAACCACTCGGAAAAAACGTGTGATATCACTTATGTCTTCTTTCATATTCCTGAACCAATTATATGACAAAGCTCGCAATTGTTCATGTATGTTTGTTATGAGCTGGTCCAGCCGGCTCCATTCACTGCCATGTATTCATTGCACTACCGGTGTGAGTTTGGCTCCCATGAAAGTGTCCATGAAAGTGTCATGGCGCAGCCCAGTCACGTGACCACTTCACTTCCTTCTAAGAGCTTCCTTGCACCTCTCTGCCTCCAACCGTCACAAATGTGGGAGTCCACTGTCATAGAATAGATGTCACACACCGCGATCAAACACTACCGGAGAAAGTTGGTGAATGAATGCTAAAATCTGCAACTTTCTCTTGATCTGAGGTTTAGAAAAAAAATCACACCCGGACATTGCTGTTCCCTGGAGAGGTTGCACTACCACTCAAAAGAAAGTCTCTGGGAAACAGGCTCTCTCTGGAGTGTTTGATCTGCTCTGATGAAGGTCTCTCTCTCTCTCTCTCCACACTGGTACAACCTGCTGCCTTGATTCCAAACTTGGCCCAGGTGTGTGAAGCCTCTTAATTGGTTGAGGTTGGAGGCTAGCCAATGAGACGGAATGTAGGAGGCGGCCCCTATATCATGACCCTCTAAAAAGGGGGAGATTTATTTTCATTGGCTGCGGTTACATCACATGAGGGCTTTTTCATTCAGAAAGAAAACTTCAGAATTAATTAATTCAGAAGTAATGTTTTTCGCTGCGTGTTTACATGGGAAATGGTCATTCCGAATGAGTGTTTACAAAATTACATGGACAATACTTTTAAATCTCATTATTTCATTCCACATCAGGTTTGGGGGCTGGGAAGGCTTCTGATTGGATAGGGGGCGGGGCGGATATGTTTACGTCCAGTGGTGGAGAAAGTAAATAATACACTACATTTACTTTAGCACTCTACTAAAGTAGAAATTTGAGGTATTTCTACTTTACTTGAGTATTTCCAATTTCCAATAATTTTACTTCTACTCCACTACATTTCAGGTAAAACAAAATAATAATAATAATAATAAAACACTTTTATGCCATATTACTTTATATTTGATGTATCCTGTAGCCTATGAGAGGTTGCTCTCAGAGATGTGAAATTAAACATGTCTAGTTTCTTATAATTAATCGCAAAACAAGAGCATAATATAGCCATACCAATTACATGGAAACAAGCATGCACAGAAAGAGCAGAATGAACTTAAATCCGAATGAGTGTTTACTGTTTCAATAGGATTTAAAAATGGAATAAACCGGTCAGTTACATCAGATCTAAGTTTAAATCAGATTGGCCATTTTAATTCCGATTTAAGTTTTTGTAGGTGTTTACATGACAACTTTTAATAGGATTGAACTTTTATTCTGAATGAAAAGGGGATTTAACTGTCCATGTAAACGTATAGCCACAGTGTCACCCAGCTGATGGCTGCTGTAATGGCCAGACTGAGTGGGAGTTATGGGGCTATATACTGTGGTGTCCTGCTCAGCGACCACACCTGGGACCATGCAGGCCTCCTCTCCATCACAGCTAGGGCCAGATCTGATATGCCTCTGATTATCTGATATATGCCTATTTTCAGTGAATGTTCCACCCAGAATAGGATTGCTATGGAGGGCTCAAGTTGTCTAGAATTACTTTAAAAAAGGGAAATACATTAGAATGGTGGTTGAAATGTATTCCTAATACTTTAGCAGAGAAATTTGGTCTGTTACCTTGTTTGATTGATTGATTGAAATATTTATTAACAGTTTGCAGAATTTACAGTACATTTCGAGCACAAACTCAATACAAAGACTGTTAACTGTGAGTGGACGACCCAATTAAGCATTACACTTGTTTACAACAGGGTCCACATTGTTCAATTCATCAAAGAGCGTGTACGGTACATGAAAAATACAACTTTCTTATAGAAATAAATAATGTCCTCACCGTCACCGTCATCTGACTCGTAGCAGGAGTAGTGAGTCCTGCTTCTGCCTTGGTGCCAGTCACGGTGGTCCATGCTAGAACAACAACAAGGACAAGTTGAAACAGCCCAGGTTTAATAGTGAGGAAAAGAGTAAACAGTAATGGCAGCATCAACAATGACACGCATCAGCCACATGGGGGAGGTAAATGATCTGATTCACCGTTCTGGATGCTGATATTTTAATTTTTATTTATTTTGCCATCACCCTCTGACCTCGCCTCACTAGGCTTTCCACCGGAGGAGAGGAGAGGAGAGGAGAGGAGAGGGAGAGAGAGAGAGACTAATCTTCTAGTCAAACTATTTCATATGATATGTCACACGTTGTGTGATATTAGTCTGGCTTATTAGCCGTCCCCCTACGTGCACAGGCCGCACAAGAACCCTGCCTCTCATAACATGCAAATGCAAAGGTTCACTCAGACTCAGAGACTCACGTGTAAGAAATGCACCATCAAACGTTCAGATGCTGTTTTTCCCCCGCAGTGTGGAGGAAGAATGATTAGGATTTGTATTGTGATCTCTCGCCCCTTGAAATATTATAATAATCCTTTCATGGTTTCTGTTGTGTTTGAACAACAATAATAGCAATTCAAACTAAAGCAGTTCAAAACCACACCTCCATGCAGTCGCTGTCATAAGAATGCAGGGAGCGCTCAACAGTTGTGCACGCGCACCTGCAGCCCATCAAGTATAATTTGTGCTTCGTCCCGCGATGGTGTCGCGCACGCAGACCTAGTCTAACAGTGGCACCTGCGATGCGATGTGAGCTTAATCTCAGCTGTTCTTCTGTGCGCAATATTGTTGCGCTTTGAAGTATATAAAATGTCTCCTAGGGTGCACCTCACTAGCCAACACACCAGAGGTGGACTGAAAATGGACTGAAACCATGCAGCGCGCCCCAAAACAACAGGTTTGGAGATCTGTTGGGAATTGATTACATGAGCCAGTCACCCATGCGCCCAGTCCCAATGTTTGTAGCCTAAACAAATAATTGGTCTATATGATGCTGTACAATAGGCTATAGCCTACTGTTACTGTATACAGTGTATAGCCTATGTACACACTGCAGGTTAAACCAACTAGACCTGTGCCCGTCGCCGTCGGCCACCGGCCTACTTGGGAACGATGCAAGTTGGGAAGCTAGCATGCAATAACCGTTGTTATGGCACCCGTTTTAACCGTCTGTCTGTGTCCCTTAAATGGAGACTGTCTGCCTGTATGGACCAGGGGGGCAGTCAGACAGATATTTAACCAGGGGGGCAGTCAGACAGATATTTAACCAGGGGGGCAGTCAGACAGATATTTAACCAGGGGGGCAGTCAGACAGATATTTAACCAGGGGGGCAGTCAGACAGATATTTAACCAGGGGGGCAGTCAGACAGATATTTAACCAGGGGGGCAGTCAGACAGATATTTTGTGAAGCCACTAAGGAAATCGGGACTTCCTGAAAGTTCATATAATGGCCTGTTGTGGCGCTGTCTGTCATTGGGCCCAAAAAAACCCCATAGAGGTCCATGTATTTGGGCCCAACTTCACCTAGACTGTATTACCTTAATAAACATGGTCATGAATACTTTCTGCTTCCAGTCACTAGTTTAGTAGAAAGTCTAATTTCTCATGTCATAATATTCTTTTTGGAAAGTTATGGTCCCATTTATTTAAAAAAGCTGCGTATGTTCTGAGGGGCGTGGCTACCGTTACAGTCTATGATCGGGAGCCACCCCCCGTTCGAGTCAAAATAAAAACCAACGAAGAAGAAGGGGGGAAGTCCCGCCTCGTTGTCTGGGACAGCCAATGGGCCAGCTGGGCCCAAACGGATCTAGAAAGATGGCGATTTACAATTCAAGGACTGACTGGCTTCATCTTAAGTCCATATCAGACCCGGAGAACGCTTTGTCCATAATTTTTTTACAGTCTATGGCATGGACTGGTTTAGGCAATCAAATGGCAGGTGTGGGGTTGCCGTGGCAATCAATTGGCTGAGGCAGAGGCTGGGTGTTGTACAGGTGAGGGGACTTGAGCTCATCAGGCCCACTGGCAGAGCCTGACCAGAGCCTTTTGTGGTGGTTCTGGGCAACCGTGTAAATGACCGACTCGACACCGGGCACTGCTGCTGTGGTGGTGTGGAATGCGTGTGTCAAATTTGAAGACGGTGGGGCGAGCGGTTCTCGAGTTACATGGATTACAGACGTACAGTACAGTACAGTACAGTACAGTACAGTACACACACAGAGAGACGTGGTGCATTTCTTGTAAGATGGTCCTCAAAGTGGCACCAGACTAGGGGTACTTGCAGGGTTCTAGCCAGGGGGTCCCCAGGAAAGACAGTTAACCCATTTATGCTATGCTTTAGCTATTGAAAAATAGCAGATCTACAAGCTCTACGAGCTTGTAGGTCTGCTATTTTTTTATCGAAGAACGACTGACATAGAAACATAGCTTTTTCAGAAAACTGTCAGGATGTAGAAGACATTTTTTGAATCTGATCTCAGGTCAAAATGGGTTAATAATTAACCACTCTAACCCTATTTTATCATCTTGGCTGTTTCATCATCTTGTTTTCTTTCACTTGGGGTCCCTGGGGGTCCATAAATCTTCTCGTCTGGGGGTCCCCTTTGGCTATAGAATACTCGTCACAGTCCCATGATGGCACAGTGCCATGTGACGGTGCCAGTCCCATGATGGCACAGTGCCACGTGACGGTGCCAGTCCCATGGTGGCACAGTGCCATGTGACGGTGCCAGTCCCATGGTGGCACAGTGCCATGTGACGGTGCCAGTCCCATGGTGGCACAGTGCCATGTGACGGTGCCAGTCCCATGGTGGCACAGTGCCACGTGACGGTGCCAGTCCCATGGTGGCACAGTGCCACGTGACGGTGCCAGTCCCATGGTGGCACAGTGCCATGTGACGGTGCCAGTCCCATGGTGGCACAGTGCCATGTGACGGTGCCAGTCCCATGGTGGCACAGTGCCATGTGACGGTGCCAGTCCCATGGTGGCACAGTGCCACGTGACGGTGCCAGTCCCATGGTGGCACAGTGCCACGTGACGGTGCCAGTCCCATGGTGGCACAGTGCCACGTGACGGTGCCAGTCCCATGGTGGCACAGTGCCATGTGACGGTGCCAGTCCCATGGTGGCACAGTGCCACGTGACGGTGCCAGGCGGTGCCACACATGTCACTGCCACAATCAATGAGCAACAACAAGGACAACTGAGGGCCGATCAATACATGCCACTTCTGATCAACCAGCTAGTTCCTGAACCATGAGCACTGAGTGTGAAGGACAGTCACACACACACACACACACACACACACACGTCACAAAACGTAAATGCCGGTCTCAGAGCATGATGACACATTTAGACCCTTGTCCAAATGGACCACACTATAGCCTACAGCCTATAGTAACTCTGAGAGTGTACAAATGGAACCATTTGACCCATACAGGTCCATTTGGTTCCATTTTGTTACACTCTCAGAGTTAAATTAACACCGATTTGACATTGTAATTTGGGGTCCTCGAGATAAAAAGAAAAAGACCCACAGTGCCAAAACTACTAGTAGGCTAACTGGCGTATACGTCTTTTGACAAAATTGACAAACAAACCAAAAAGTATATTTTTTTGAGAAAAGGTTTGATTGATTGATTGAATATTTTATTAGGATTAAATCTTGCGGTTCCGTTTCCATTGGGGTCCTATTATGCATTTCATCAACAATAATAAGAAAACAGGTTATGTGGCAACTATAACTATCTCCCCGATTCAGGGCCAACAACATGAACTGACAAACGGATGTGTGCCATTTCCATCGGTTCCGTCAAACAAATACATTCCCAAATCTAATCTAATCTAATCTAAACACACAAATAAACACGCTTTACCTGAGAGCTGAGGTTGAGATGATCAAAATGAAGATGATTGTAACAAATACTCGATAATCTACTGCAAATAACAGCCTCAAACTAGTTTTTTACAAACTAAAATGAGACGATTCGAGAGAAGCTGAAGGTAAACCTCATAGTGCATGATGATGATGGAGAGTGTGTATTTTAAGGGCGTGCACTGGGGGGAGAGAGAGAGAGAGAGAGAGAGAGAGGATCAATATGGCAGCAGTGTGTCAGTGCCTGTGGAGAGTTCATTCCGTATTAAACGTCCAGTCACAGTATACCATAGACTAGAGAGCAGAGGTTCCCAACCTTTTCAGGCCGTGACCCACCCCAAAATAATCATATTTGAACTATGGGAGACCCCCCCCCCCCCCTCCACCCTGACAAGCACTTGGAATGTAGGTATAGTTTGTCCTACGATACGATACGACTCTCTCGATACTGCCGTTTCTCGCACGTGCCGTACCCAATACCGTGTATCCAATATATGGAGCCTACCAGATGGTACATTTCTCATGTGAAATTGCTGCAAAGGCCCCCAAAATGTCCCCCAAGGGCCCCCAAAATTCTGGTGCGTGCTACGCGCGCGCAGTGTGGCCTGCCAGGGCGTATAACTCCCGGCCTGATTTGGAGTTCCACTCCGGGCCTGCACTCTGCACCCCATTATTGGTTGGTTGGAAGGGGATCTGATTTGTATAAGCTTGGCTTGACCATACTAAACGGGCATAGAGCCCCGCTCTCCGATGGACGCCGCGCATGGGGCCGGACCTCGGTCTTATTCAAAAAAATATTTGTGGACCTTCATCATTTCTAGTTGAGGACCCCTGCTGTATGGATTTTGGCCAGGCAGAAAATGGATTTGGACAGGCCTGTCCTCGCCTTATTGTAGATATGCCTCTGGTTAGTACTAGCAGTAGTAGGCTATACCCATTGTTGTGGACAGACAAGTTGTGGACAAGTTGCGAAGTTGCAGTCAGTGTTTTACTGTTTGGAGGAGGCAAGATTCATGTACTTAGTGGCCAGTTTGTGGCACAACAAATAATTTTGGAATCAATACATAATTCCCGATTTTTGCCTTTTTTTATGGTTATTCTTTCATGTTCAGTTACAGTAGATATCACCGTGATATATCGTTGATGAAATCTCTTGCAATATATTGAATATCGCAATATATTGAATATCGTAATATTATCATTATCGAGGGCCTAATATCGCCACAGATATCGTATCGTGAGGTACCCATATCGTCCCACTAGTGTCCGTGTGTCCGTCCGTCCGTCTACAGCTAATCTCCGGCACCGTTGGCCCGGGCGGATGCCAAACCGTTTATAGCGCCACCATGAGGCCGGTTTTTGCTAAACACATTTCATTACATTACTCATTACACATTTTAACCACACATCACACAAATCGGTATACACTATATGTCTATAGTCACGTGATCAACACGGATCTGTCCCATTTCCCATATTCCATCCCGATTGGCTATAAGATTGTAGGATTGGTCAGTTTCAAACAAAATGCCACAAATCATGAACACAGCGTGTGATTTCCGTGAAATTATACACGCACATTCCCACTAGGCAGAGGAAGAAATGTCGCTTAAACAATTCCAAATCAGCCTCATGGTGGCGCTATAACAGGCCAATTCCCGTTTTACCTATATAAGTGCACCAATCTGTGTACAACTTGTTGATGTTTATAAAACACATTTCTTCATGTTACTTGCACAGATCTTTTCCATACATCACGCACATTAGTAAACACTATATTTAGAGTGATCAACACAGATCTGTTCTATTTTTCATATTCATATTCTGATTGGCTACGATTGACATCTAAAGTTTGCACGACTGGCCCGTTTAGAACAAAATGGCTCAAATCATAAACACAGCGTGCGATTTCCATGAAATTACGCATGCACATTCCCACTACGCCGAGGAATGTGCACTTACATTTTTCAGCCTCATGGTGGCGCTATGAGGCCAAATCATGTTTTTACCTATAACTGCACTGATCTGTGTACAGCTTTGTATGCATATATACTCCCTAGAGGCCAAGAGAAAAGCATTTTTCACTGATCTGTGTACAGCTTTGTATGCGTACTCCCTAGAGGCCAAGGGAAAAGCATTTTTCACTGATCTGTGTACAGCTTTGTATGCATATATACTCCCTAGAGGCCAAGGGAAAAGCATTTTTCACTGATCTGTGTACAGCTTTGTATGCATATATACTCCCTAGAGGCCAAGGGAAAAGCATTTTTCACTGATCTGTGTACAGCTTTGTATGCGTATATACTCCCTAGAGGCCAAGGGAAAAGCATTTTTCACTGATCTGTGTACAGCTTTGTATGCATATATACTCCCTAGAGGCCAAGGGAAAAGCATTTTTCACTGATCTGTGTACAGCTTTGTATGCGTATATACTCCCTAGAGGCCAAGGGAAAAGCATTTTTCACTGATCTGTGTACAGCTTTGTATGCGTATATACTCCCTAGAGGCCAAGGGAAAAGCATTTTTCACTGATCTGTGTACAGCTTTGTATGCGTATATACTCCCTAGAGGCCAAGGGAAAAGCATTTTTCACTGATCTGTGTACAGCTTTGTATGCATATATACTCCCTAGAGGCCAAGGGAAAAGCATTTTTCACTGATCTGTGTACAGCTTTGTATGCATATATACTCCCTAGAGGCCAAGGGAAAAGCATTTTTCACTGATCTGCCTGTTATAGCGCCACCATGAGACCCATTTTTGCTAAACACATTTCTTTACATTACTCTTTTATTATTGTATTGTATCGTAAACCAACCCGTGAACAGATACAGTAGGCCGATGTACACTAAACAACATCATGTTATTTAGTAGTTTATTCATGTGTCTGCATTGTAACTTATACATGAACAACATCATAGATTGCCTGTTGGCACCGGCGTTCGGCTGCCTGTCGGCACCGGCCTTCGGCTGCCTGTCAGCACCGGCCTTCAGCTGCCTGTCAGCACCGGCCTTCAGCTGCCTGTCGGCACCGGGAGGCCTTCAGCTGCCTGTCAGCACCGGCCTTCAGCTGCCTGTCGGCACCGGGAGGCCTTCAGCTGCCTGTCAGCACCGGCCTTCAGCTGCCTGTCGGCACCGGGAGGCCTTCGGCTGCCTTTAGGCACCAGTATTCTTTAACGTGTCGGCACGAGTCTTCATCTACCTCTCGGCACCGGCGTCGGGCTTTCTCCTTGCACGTGATATCGTGTCGTTCGCACCGGCTTTTGACTGGCTGTTGGCACTTGCGTTCGGCTGCCTCTCGGCACGGGCCTTTGGCTTCCTTTCGGCACCGGCCTTTCTGTCGGAGCCGGGCTATCATGGCATTAAGCCCGCGCTTAACGAGCAGGTGGTCCTCGCTGGATGTGTCACCGTGTCCCTCTGCATCTGAAACAACATGTCGTTACATTGTAAACTAGGGGTGTGACGATACATTTTAACAGCCATACGATACGTATCATGGTTTTTTTTCTCATTCAATTTGTATTAGTTTCCTAAACAAGAACATAGCATAGTCCTTTTTACAGTGTACAAAATTGAACTCAAAACATTCACTCTCACACGCATACTCGTGTGCACCCACGCACGCACGTACGTACACACACACACACACACACACACACACACACACACACACACACACACACACACACACACACACACCCCCCCCCCCATCCTATTCACAGAACAATCAACCCACAACACATCCATTACAATATCACCGGGTCAGTAAGTCTTTCAGGTCTGATATTAGGTCTGTCCACATTGAAATTGTGCCCTCTTGGGCCTGATTAATCCTTGCCGATGACGGTTCCAGATAAGCAATGTCCAGAAAGCTTCGCAGCCAATGTGTTTTTGAAACATCATGTGGGGGATTCCAGCGTTGGGCTATGATCTTTTTGGCTGCCGTAAGCCCAGCCAACCAGACCTTGCGTGTCTTTGCCGTAAGAGGTAACATAGAATCATCGTTCAACAGGTGTACAAATGGATCCATCGGAAATTGCACCCCCAATAGATCTGTCAAAGTCCTTGTAACTCTTCCCCAAAACTCGTAGATCCCCGGACATTCCCATAACATATGAACAAAGGAGCCCAGGGTTCCTGGGGGCACAGAATGTGCAGTACGGGTCAGATGCCAATCCCATTCAGTGCCTAATTCTTGGCGTTACAGACGCTCTGTGACAAAACTTAAAGTGTATATACTGATGATTTGGATTCTTTGATGCTCCAGTCACATTCTTCCAAGTGACCTCCCAATCTATTCCCTGCCCTTCATCAGCTATAGGTATCCCTATTCCAGGCCTCCATTCCTGTAGAGGGGGCATATTTCTGGGCATTTAGTTGATCATATAAATATGACATGATTCGTTTAGGGGCATTTTGAAACAAGTTAAGAATGGGATGGTCTTAACCCATTCTGACCGGGCACCCATTTTGGTGTCAGCATCATGTTATGCTTTAGCTATTTAAAAATAGCAGATCTACAAGCTCATATCGCGCCACCGAGTGGCGCGATACGAGCTTGTAGGTCTGCTATTTTTTTTTAAATCGAAGAACGACTGACATTTTTAGAATCTGGTCTCAGGTCAGAATGGGTTCATCAGACCAGTGTGTGTCCGGCGGAAACCTCGTATGAATCTGATCTCAGGTCAGAATGGACGGCTAGGTGTGCTCATTTCAGCATGGCTGGATAGCCTTCAACCAATTTATTGGTCAAAAGAACTACCGGTAGTAATATAAATAAAAGTTCTCATTTTTTGGGGCGACTCCTCTGCGTACCACCAGAGGGGGGCTCAAGTACCACCGGTGGTACTAGTACCACTGGTACCACTGGTACTAGTACCACTGGTACCACTGGTACTAGTACCACTGGCACCACTGGTACTAGTACCACTGGTACTAGTACCACTGGTACTAGTAAATAAAGGATGGATCAGGTTGTTGTTCTCACCTGCTGATAAAGCCACGTCAAAGTCTTGGAGCGTCGCTCTGTCCTCTGAGATGGAGCTGCCTCCCATTGGACCACTCAGAAACACAGCTCTGTCCTCTGAGATGGAGCTGCCTCCCATTGGACCACTCAGAAACACAAGCTGTGACGACAATAATAATATGGACATGAGTTCCATGCAGTGGCGATATTGATTTGAAGTCACATCGCATACAGTATCTTACTGTATGCGATGTGACTTCAAATCAATATCACAATTATTTCACAGTTCGCCGGAAGAGCGAAAGTATTCTCCACGTGAATGGTCAAAAACTCCACTTGAGCTGCATTTGGGTAAAGTGATGATAATATAAGAACACATTGAGCTGTATTTGGGTAAAGCGATGATATTATAAGAACACATTGAGCTGTATTTGGGTAAAGTAATGATAATATAAGAACACATTGAGCTGTATTTGGGTAAAGCGATGATAATATAAGAACACATTGAGCTGTATTTGGGTAAAGTAATGATAATATAAGAACACATTGAGCTGTATTTGGGTAAAGTAATGATAATATAAGAACACATTGAGCTGTATTTGGGTAAAGCGATGATATTATAAGAACACATTGAGCTGTATTTGGGTAAAGTAATGATAATATAAGAACACATTGAGCTGTATTTGGGTAAAGCGATGATAATATAAGAACACATTGAGCTGTATTTGGGTAAAGTAATGATAATATAAGAACACATTGAGCTGTATTTGGGTAAAGTAATGATATTATAAGAACACATTGAGCTGTATTTGGGTAAAGTAATGATAATATAAGAACACATTGAGCTGTATTTGGGTAAAGTGATGATAATATAAGAACACATTGAGCTGTATTTGGGTAAAGTAATGATAATATAAGAACACATTGAGCTGTATTTGGGTAAAGCGATGATATTATAAGAACACATTGAGCTGTATTTGGGTAAAGTAATGATAATATAAGAACACATTGAGCTGTATTTGGGTAAAGCGATGATAATATAAGAACACATTGAGCTGTATTTGGGTAAAGTAATGATAATATAAGAACACATTGAGCTGTATTTGGGTAAAGTAATGATATTATAAGAACACATTGAGCTGTATTTGGGTAAAGTAATGATAATATAAGAACACATTGAGCTGTATTTGGGTAAAGTGATGATAATATAAGAACACATTGAGCTGTATTTGGGTAAAGTAATGATAATATAAGAACACATTGAGCTGTATTTGGGTAAAGTGATGATAATATAAGAACACATTGAGCTGTATTTGGGTAAAGTAATGATATTATAAGAACACATTGAGCTGTATTTGGGTAAAGTAATGATAATATAAGAACACATTGAGCTGTATTTGGGTAAAGCGATGATAATATAAGAACACATTGAGCTGTATTTGGGTAAAGTAATGATAATATAAGAACACATTGAGCTGTATTTGGGTAAAGCGATGATAATATAAGAACACATTGAGCTGTATTTGGGTAAAGTAATGATATTATAAGAACACATTGAGCTGTATTTGGGTAAAGTGATGATATTATAAGAACACATTGAGCTGTATTTGGGTAAAGTAATGAGGACACATTCAAGTAGCCGACAATGTATAAAGTCACCGTACCAACTTTGATGAGGCATTGTTTTTCTGACAGCTGAGATCTACAGTAGTGTACAGTAACTCACTGTTTCTTTCTTTACTTTTGTTTAGGCAAAAAGGTCTTAAAAGTCCTTAAATTGTCACTTCACTGTCATCTGGGCCCCAAAAGGAAAACATGTGGGGAGGCTGGTGTAACTTACCATCATGAGTAGCATCAGGCCACGGACCATGAATCCATGTGCAGCCATCTCTCTGGTCTACGCACGCACGCACGCACGCACACACGCACACACACAGACACACACACACACACACACACACACACAGACACACAGACACACAGACACACAGACACACAGACACACACACACACACACACACACACACACACACACACACACACACACACACACACACACACACACACACACACACACACACACACACACACACACACACACACACACACAGTTTATATCGGAGTCATTCCAAATAATTCTGTGTAGTGTTTAACATATTTTTGAAATATGAATATTAGCTTACAGGTTGGCAAATTGTGCCAATAGATTCATCTCTTTGTGTTTCGATCGATTGCCGACCCGGAAAGTATACATGGAACCAAGAATGCAGAGCCGTGCAGACACCATAGCTGAAGACACTCTTCACTTATACTTAAAAAAAATATTAAATTAAACTCACCTTGTAGCCAGATGATTTCAACTATAAATTAAATCAATAATAAATTAAACTCACCTTGTAGCCAGATGATTTCAACTATAAATTAAATCAATAATAAATTAAACTCACCTTGTAGCCAGATGATTTCAACTATAAATTAAATCAATAATAAATTAAACTCACTTTGTAGCCAGATGATTTCAACTATAAATTAAATCAATAATAAATTAAACTCACCTTGTAGCCAGATGATTTTGACTATACATTAAATCAATAATAAATTAAACTCACTTTGTAGCCAGATGATTTCAACTATAAATTAAATCAATAATAAATTAAACTCACCTTGTAGCCAGATGATTTTGACTATACATTAAATCAATAATAAATTAAACTCACCTTGTAGCCAGATGATTTTGACTATACATTAAATCAATAATAAATTAAACTCACCTTGTAGCCAGATGATTTTGACTATACATTAAATCAATAATAAATTAAACTCACCTTGTAGCCAGATGATTTTGACTATACATTAAATCAATAATAAATTAAACTCACCTTGTAGCCAGATGATTTTGACTATACATTAAATCAATATTAAATTAAACTCACCTTGTAGCCAGATGATTTCAGGAGCAACGGTTGAGTTTTCAGGAGTCAACGTAGAAGCTGTTCCAATCCTCACTCAACTACTGAAGCTTCAGTTCTGAATTTATACAATATTGGTGCCGTACTTTATTATACTCTGAACTGTAACGGTTTAAACATTAACTATGAGTAAAGGATGTCCTCAATGTGGACTGATCATGTTTTGCATGTTTCTCTTTTTATCAAAGACGGTTTAACCCATTCTGAACGGTCACCCCTTTTGGTGTTTTAACATTATGTTACACTTTAGCTATTGAAAAATAGCAGCTCTACAAGCTCGTAGCGCGGCACAGAGCTTGTAGGTCTGCTATTTCTTTTTTATCGTGAAAATGTGGCGCAAATCTTTGAATATATTTGTTTTAAACTTTGCTTGCTTCTGGGGGGTCCCTGAGTCCCTGGAACATCATATTTTCAGATGGGGGTCCGGTGACCAAATACAGATAATTCTGGGGGTCCTTGACATGAAAAAGGTTGAGTAACACTGACATAGAAACATGGGTTTTTCAGGATTTAGAAGACATTTGTTTAAGAATCGTCCTCAGGCCTAAATGGGTTAAAGCCAGCTACTGTAGATGTCCTTATGAGGTGAAACAGTTGAACCTGTTGCTGCAGACAATGCAAAATACACCTTCTGTTTTACAATGGCTCTTTCACCCCACACAGAACACATTTACATTCTACGTTGCTTTTATTACGTTTTCTCACATGGATCACACACACGCACGCACACACACACACAGACACACAGACACACGCAAGCTTCTCACACAGAAGACACCATTATTAATAAACTAATATACGTTTGGCCTCCCCCCCCCACTCTGCACTATTTGAAAATAGCTGATTTATAAGGTCACAACATGATTGATTAATTGATTGATTATTCCCAATTTTCCAAAAGACTTTGCACCTACTTAGCCCCTAAAATGTATTACGCTAATTGTTAACACTGTATAGCTTCAATATATTATATATATTATTTGATAGTATATTGTTTAAACTGCTGTAGTGGTTAGAGCATATATGCCTTTCATGCGGTTTAAACTGCTGTAGTGGTTAGAGCATATATGCCTTTCATGCGGAAGGTTGTGGGTTCGAACCCTATACCTGGGGTCGACGTCAGCGACCTGGGCATGCGGTCGCAACGGGTTCCTTAACGCCAAATCAAAATGGGTTCAGATCTGAGCCAAGTCTCCTGAGGAGGCGCGTCTGAAGCCTGTCCTGGACGGGGTATCAGAACGTAAAAATAAATCCATCCATTGGTTCTTGGTTTACATGTGATCCTACTTTACTGAGACATATACACTGTCTCTCTGCATTATATGATCCTATAGTTTACTGAGACACTACACTGTCTCTCTGCATTCTATGATCCTATAGTTTACTGAGACACTACACTGTCTCTCTGCATTATATGATCCTATAGTTTACTGAGACACTACACTGTCTCTCTGCATTATATGATCTTATAGTTTACTGAGACACTACACTGTCTCTCTGCATTATATGATCCTATAGTTTACTGAGACACTACACTGTCTCTCTGCATTCTATGATCCTATAGTTTACTGAGACACTACACTGTCTCTCTGCATTCTATGATCTTATAGTTTACTGAGACACTACACTGTCTCTCTGCATTCTATGATCCTATAGTTTACTGAGACACTACACTGTCTCTCTGCATTATATGATCCTATAGTTTACTGAGACACTACACTGTCTCTCTGCATTCTATGATCCTATAGTTTACTGAGACACTACACTGTCTCTCTGCATTCTATGATCTTATAGTTTACTGAGACACTACACTGTCTCTCTGCATTATATGATCCTATAGTTTACTGTCTCTCTGCATTCTATGATCCTATAGTTTACTGTCTCTCTGCATTCTATGATCCTATAGTTTACTGTCTCTCTGCATTATATGATCCTATAGTTTACTGTCTCTCTGCATTCTATGATCCTATAGTTTACTGTCTCTCTGCATTATATGATCCTATAGTTTACTGAGACACTACACTGTCTCTCTGCATTCTATGATCCCATAGTTTACTGAGACACTACACTGTCTCTCTGCATTCTATGATCCTATAGTTTACTGAGACACTACACTGTCTCTCTGCATTCTATGATCCTATAGTTTACTGTCTCTCTGCATTCTATGATCCTATAGTTTACTGAGACACTACACTGTCTCTCTGCATTATATGATCCTATAGTTTACTGAGACACTACACTGTCTCTCTGCATTATATGATCCTATAGTTTACTGAGACACTACACTGTCTCTCTGCATTATATGATCCTATAGTTTACTGAGACACTACACTGTCTCTCTGCATTATATGATCCTATAGTTTACTCAGATCAGCCAACGCAGGGAAGCTGGAAGTACCCTCACTAAAAACGCCGGGACAACGCTCCACACGTCCCAAACTCTTCTCCCTTCTGGCTCCAAAACTGTGGAATGCACTTCCCATTGCAGTCAGAACTGCAGCATCACTCCCAATCTTCCGCCGTAGCCTGAAAACCCACCTTTTCAGACTCCATCATGGCCCATAGCACTCACCCTAACCCCTTAGATAGCATTTATGTTGGCTTAGATAGCATTTTATACAGACTTATAGCATGTTATGTAGACAGCACTATAATTGTATTGTATTTAGTCATAGCACGCCATAGTACATATGTATAGCATAGTAGTAAATATATTAGTTTATATGTATAGTGTATGTATAGTTTCATTATATAGATATTCCACTGTTACTTTCTTAGCTTACGCATGTTTCATGATAAATACTTTTATGTGATGTATGCCCATGCTTTTGTTCTTGCTTAAATGTAAGTCGCTCTGGATTAAGAGCGTCTGCTAAATGCCTAAATTGTAAATTGTAAATTGTTTACTGTGGCACTACACTGTCTCTCTGCATTATATGATCCTATAGTTTACTGAGACACTACACTGTCTCTCTGCATTATATGATCCTATAGTTTACTGAGGCACTACACTGTCTCTCTGCATTATATGATCTTATAGTTTACTGAGACACTACACTGTCTCTCTACATTCTATGATCCTATAGTTTACTGAGGCACTACACTGTCTCTCTGCATTCTATGATCCTATAGTTTACTGAGACACTACACTGTCTCTCTGCATTCTATGATCCTATAGTTTACTGAGACGCTACACTGTCTCTCTGCATTCTATGATCCTATAGTTTACTGAGACACTACACTGTCTCTCTGCATTCTATGATCCTATAGTTTACTGAGACACTACACTGTCTCTCTGCATTCTATGATCTTATAGTTTACTGAGACACTACACTGTCTCTCTGCATTCTATGATCTTATAGTTTACTGAGACACTACACTGTCTCTCTGCATTCTATGATCCTATAGTTTACTGAGACACTACACTGTCTCTCTGCATTCTATGATCTTATAGTTTACTGAGACGCTACACTGTCTCTCTGCATTCTATGATCCTATAGTTTACTGAGACACTACACTGTCTCTCTGCATTCTATGATCCTATAGTTTACTGAGACACTACACTGTCTCTCTGCATTCTATGATCTTATAGTTTACTGAGACGCTACACTGTCTCTCTGCATTCTATGATCCTATAGTTTACTGAGACACTACACTGTCTCTCTGCATTCTATGATCCTATAGTTTACTGAGACACTACACTGTCTCTCTGCATTCTATGATCCTATAGTTTACTGAGACACTACACTGTCTCTCTGCATTATATGATCCTATAGTTTACTGAGACACTACACTGTCTCTCTGCATTATATGATCCTATAGTTTACTGAGACACTACACTGTCTCTCTGCATTCTATGATCCTATAGTTTACTGAGACACTACACTGTCTCTCTGCATTCTATGATCCTATAGTTTACTGAGACACTACACTGTCTCTCTGCATTCTATGATCCTATAGTTTACTGAGACACTGCACTGTCTCTCTGCATTCTATGATCCTATAGTTTACTGAGACACTACACTGTCTCTCTGTATTCTATGATCCTATAGTTTACTGAGACACTACACTGTCTCTCTGCATTCTATGATCTTATAGTTTACTGAGACACTACACTGTCTCTCTGCATTCTATGATCCTATAGTTTACTGAGACACTACACTGTCTCTCTGCATTATATGATCCTATAGTTTACTGAGACGCTACACTGTCTCTCTGCATTCTATGATCTTATAGTTTACTGAGACACTACACTGTCTCTCTGCATTATATGATCCTATAGTTTACTGAGACGCTACACTGTCTCTCTGCATTCTATGATCTTATAGTTTACTGAGACGCTACACTGTCTCTCTGCATTATATGATCCTATAGTTTACTGAGACACTACACTGTCTCTCTGCATTCTATCATCCTATAGTTTACTGAGACACTACACTGTCTCTCTGCATTCTATGATCCTATAGTTTACTGAGACACTACACTGTCTCTCTGCATTCTATGATCCTATAGTTTACTGAGACACTACACTGTCTCTCTGCATTATATGATCTTATAGTTTACTGAGACACTACACTGTCTCTCTGCATTATATGATCCTATAGGTTACTGAGACACTACACTGTCTCTCTACATTCTATGATCTTATAGTTTACTGAGACGCTACACTGTCTCTCTGCATTCTATGATCCTATAGTTTACTGAGACACTACACTGTCTCTCTGCATTCTATGATCTTATGGTTTACTGAGACACTACACTGTCTCTCTGCATTCTATGATCTTATAGTTTACTGAGACACTACACTGTCTCTCTGCATTCTATGATCCTATAGTTTACTGAGACACTACACTGTCTCTCTGCATTCTATGATCTTATAGTTTACTGAGACACTACACTGTCTCTCTGCATTCTATGATCTTATAGTTTACTGAGACACTACACTGTCTCTCTGCATTCTATGATCCTATAGTTTACTGAGACGCTACACTGTCTCTCTGCATTATATGATCCGGCGCGATTTTTCGTGAAACTTTCATACGGTATATTCTAAATTCATTGTGCATAAAGTGAAGTATTTAAAACCTTTTTTTTTTTTTTTTAACCTTGATGATTACGGCGTACAGCTCATGAAAATCAAAAAAATCCTATCTCAACTAATTAGAATATTATTTCATCAATGGGGCGTGGCATGGAGGTGATCAGCCTGTGGCACTGTTGAGGTGTTCTGGAAGCCCAGGTTTGCTTCGATAACAGCCGTAAATGCATTTGTATTGCCGAGTCTCATGTCTCACACCTTCCTTTTGACAAAACAACCTAGATTCTCTGTGGGGTTCAGGTCAAGCCAGTTGGCTGGTCAGTTAAGCACAGTAATACCGTGGTCAGTACACCAGTTACTAGTAGTTTTGGCGCTGTGTGGGCAGGTGCCAAATCGAGCTGAACACAGACCTTAAATCCTGCAGAGCACCATAAATAAATCTGTCTAACACAGGTCATTGTACCAATCAATCCCAATCATGCCAAAATGAAATACCCACGTTTTTACTCATCAAAACAAATATGTCCCATAAATACGAGAAGACACAACCAATCCAAGTTTACTCTAAGGCACATTTATTATTTACAAGTTCCTCATACTTCACAATAACCGTAATCATAGGCAGCGTTGGGAGTCGACGCGTAGCGCCATTCACATCCATTTCACAAAAATAAATTAAAAAAAAAACTATTCACGTAGGAGTGAATCTATGAACACTGAACATCGATTGATAAACATTTATTCAGTCAGAAACTCAGAATCCCATAAAATTATTAGTATTACCTATCAAAAAGTATTGCTCCTTCTCAATTAAGGCAGAACGGTATATAGAAACAATATGCCACACAGAGAGAGAGAGAGGATATTTAACCAGTCTTTGTTCCCTTGTTGGGGATCAGAACATGTTTGTTTAACCCATTCTGAACGGGAACCCATTTTGGTGTTAGCATTACGTCATGCTTTAGCTATTTAAAAATAGCAGATCTACAAGCTCATAGCGCGCCACCGAGTGGCGCGCTACGAGCTTGTAGGTCTGCTATTTTTGAAAAATCGAAGAACGACTGACATTTTTCAGAATCTGATCTCAGGTCAGAATGGGTTAATCAGACCAGTGTGTGTCCAGTGGAAACCTCGTATGAATCTGATCTCAGGTCAGAATTGGTTAAAACACGGTGCATCTGTCGCCAAACTTATGGGGTCTTTTATCCCCCTTTTGTTTCACTAGTGGTCATGTGATATAACCCACGATACACGGAGATCAACGTTGACGCTCTAAAGCAGTGGTTTTCAATAGAGATGTCCCGATACTGTATCGGTATCGGAAAAGTATCCTTATCGGCCCTTTTTGGTCATATCGGGTCATATCGGTATCGGGCGAAAATGCCAGTCCAATCACCGATCCGACACAGGGGTAAGGGGGTTGACACTATGCCAGTCTAACCACCGATCCGACACAGGGGTAAGGGGTTGACACTATGCCAGTCTAACCACCGATCCGACACAGGGGTAAGGGGTTGACACTATGCCAGTCTAACCACAGATCCGACACAGGGGTAAGGGGGTTGACACTATGCCAGTCTAACCACCGATCCGACACAGGGGTAAGGGGGTCGACACTATGGCAGTCTAACCACAGATCCGACACAGGGGTAAGGGGGTTGACACTATAGTACATAAATAAAAATGCATGTGGAGTTTGCTTTCGAGTTGCCCCAAACTGCAAGTGCACATTTTGAGTGAGGAGTCTGCTATTAACAACACAAGATAAAAGTAATTCTATTTTTTTATTATTATAAATAATATTCTCTGGTATCGGTATTCGGTATCGGCCAACACAGAAATCGTGGTTACGGGATCGGGAAGGAAAAAAGTGTATCAGGACATCCCCTAGTTTCCAACCAGTGGTCCTTGTGAGGAGGTTCCAGGTGGTCCCAACCAAATGGACCCATATAGATTTTAAACTCTTAGACTCTCAAGAGTTAAAGATCTATCAGGGTCCATTTGGTCTGCAGAATGTAGAAGAATTGCTATTTTGATCAACGTTTGCCTGTTATCTCTCCTATGGCACCAACATCAATACAGCATGAAATTGTTTACACAATTCTATCCTATCAAATGGTGGTCCGTGGCTCAAATGCAGAATAAATAATGGGGTTGAAAACCATGCTCTAAAGTCCATAGATCTGTGTTGTTAAGCCTGAGTTGCACTGCAGTGGTTCTAAAGTCCATAGATCTGTGTTGTTAAGCCTGAGTTGCACTGCAGTGGTTCTAAAGTCCATAGATCTGTGTTGTTAAGCCTGAGTTGCACTGCAGTGGTTCTAAAGTCCATAGATCTGTGTTGTTAAGCCTGAGTTGCACTGCAGTGGTTCTAAAGTCCATAGATCTGTGTTGTTAAGCCTGAGTTGCACTGCAGTGGTTCGCAAACCTGCAGACTAGAGGCACCACCCTCCCTGATTTATGGGCGGTCTCCAGGTGACAGTGACGAGACAATTTAAGGACGTTTAAGAGAAATAAAATAATGATGAAAGGCCATTTCTGCATCAAAAGTAATCAACAAACCACACAATAAAAACTGGTCAAACCAATTGGAGAATAATATAAGAATTAAGGCTTTGAAAAGGTTGAGAACCACTCAGTTAATCCATTTTGGGGCGGGAACCCCTTTTGGTGTATTAGCATAGCATTACGCTATGCTTTAGCTATTGAAAAATAGCAGACCTACAAGCTCAGAGCTTGTAGGTCTGCTATTTTTTTAAATCGAAGAACCACTGACATAGAAACATGGCTTTTTCAGAAAACTGTCAGGATGTAGAAGACATTTTTAGAATCTGATCTCAGGTCAGAATGGGTTAAGACAGTATAGTTGTACCAGCGTGTGACGCACGCCCATCCAGCTCACAACGCACCATGTACTGCATGCGACGCATTGTCAGCTTTTACATCTTCTATTTTCATCGCGTGACACCCGAGTGACCCGAACTAGGTATAAATACTATGGATGCACCGATTAAGGAAATTCTGGGCTGATATTTGATGTATAAAATAACAATCCTCATTATAAAAAAAAAAAAAAAAAAAAAAAATAAATTCCAGCCCATCAGAATCTCTTAATGAGAACAAATCCAATCCTATAGATTTATGAAACAACAGATAAACTGATAAGCATCAAAGAATTTTGCAGAATCATTTGCAGATACGGCGATGACATTCACAATAATTATTACGACGCTTTTCCATAAATCGATGGCCTTCCAAATAAAAAAAACACGGCTTCATATGTGTATAGGGCAACATGGAATCGTTCACTGCACTCTACACATTAATCAGACCATAGTGTGTGTCCAGTGGAAACCTCGTATGAAGGTCAGAATGGGTTAACATGTAGCAGTGTTAGAAGAACGACAACAACACAAACCTTCAGGGGGATGGAAAAGAACCAGAACCTGACGGACGGACGGCATGGAGGAGTGGAAACAGTACGAGTATATAATATATACTCCTACCGTATTATATTATAATACGGTAAAAACTAACGTCTGCAGTGATATCCTCTCGCTGACTGAACAGCTGGACCGCGTCTCTACAAGAAGAAGTTCAGTCTCCACTAGGCACGTAACGATTCCCTCAACTCACGATACGACTCGTATCACGATATGAGATTCACGAGACGATTTCTCACGATATTAAAAAATGATGGAATATGACTAAAGCTCACATTTCACATCACACACTAGCCCCCCTAAAAAAAAAATATATATATATATATATATATATTATTATTTTTATCGATTTTTTTATTTCAATTAATCGATCCCTATCGTCGGGATTAATATCGATATATATCGATATACGATATATCGTTACATGCCTAGTGTCCACCAAACAGCCGATAAGGACACAACGTACTGCTACCGTGCAGTACTCTCCAGGTTAGACAGACACCGGGCCTTGACCTGAGCCTTCCATAAACTATATGGAGCAAGCAAGGCCCGAACAACAGTTCGCTGATTGTAATTTACACATTAAGTTATAGTGACAAATAAAAACCTCCTTGATTCTTGAGCAGCACAAATATGACATACATTGTTCATTCCCAGTTAACCCATTCTGAACGGGAACCCATTTTGGTGTTAGCATCATGCTATGCTTTAGCTATTGAAAAATAGCAGACCTACAAGCTCGTAGCGCGCCACCGAGTGGCGCGCTACGAGCTTGTAGGTCTTGCTATTTTTGAAAAATCGAAGAACGACTGACATTTTTTAGAATCTGATCTCGGGTCAGAATGGGTTCATCAGACCAGTGTGTGTCCAGTGGAAACCTCGTATGAATCTGATCTCAGGTCAGAGGACTATGTAACAAAAAACCTTGAGCCACATGTGGACAAGATTACTGTAGTTTTACAGTACACTTTTTCGCGTGAAAACAGGAGATCAAACGAAGCTTTCCACAGCGCGTCGCATCGCGGCGCGGCGTGACATTGTCGATCTGCCATTTCCTGAAACGTTCCGCCTATATATATATATATATATATATACACAAAACGACATGCCCAAGAATATGGACGCCTTGAGGTTGAAAGTTGGCTGAATTCGCAGACAACAAAAAAAAAAAGTGACTTTTTGCTACGTTGTGGTGTTTTTTTGTGGACCTGTAGTACTTGCAGATTGCGAGGTTGATCGGGACTGTCGTTTTTTTCCATGACGGTAAACAATGACCGGCCTCCCCCTTCCCTCCCCCTCCTCCTCGACGGGGCAAACATTGTCCCCGGCGGTCAAAACGTCATAGATTGTGCGGAGCGGCCAGCCGTGGCTGCGTTCGTTGTACAGTGAGTTCATTGCTGTTATTGTGCGGATCGGCCAGCCGTGGCTGCGTTCGTTGTACAGTGAGTTCATTGCCGTTGTGTTAAAGTCAGTCTGTTTGGTGCAGCAGGGGTGTTTTCTCACTGTGTGGATCAGTCAGGTCTGATGGGGTACACGACGCGCTACATCCATTACATGGGATGATCTGCAGCAGGAGCACACACACACACACACACACACACACACACACACACACACACACACACACACACACACACACACACACACACACACACACACACACACACACACACACACACACACACACACACACACACACACACAGAGAGAGAATATTAGTAATATATGCATGATAACGCGGTATCCGGAGAACTCGCCAGTTTACCAACTCGCCGCGGTTTAGTTTTACTTGGTCTGACCAGTTTTCTGAAATAAATATTTTCACAATTTTTAAAAAACAGCAGACCTACAAGCTATGAGCTTGTAGATCTGCTATTTTTCAATAGCTAAATTATAACATGTTTAAAACACCAAAAGGGGTTCCCGTTCCCGTGATTCTCCGTTCATTTTCCTCATAGACATTTCAGAAAGTATTTATTTAAAGACGTTTACGCCGCGGACAAAGCCAACTCTTGTCGTGACAAATCATGACAACGAACACATAATTAGAAAGAAGAAAAAAACGGCAGGTTACAACACTTTTTGTTGTTTTTCTTCTTTGTAATTACTTGTTTGGTCCAAAATATTGTGTTTGTTGTCATGAGTTGTCACGACTCGAGTTGGCTTTGTCCGCGTCTTTAAATAAATACCTTTTGAAATGGCTATGGGAAAAATGCATTGGGAATCATTTCCTGGGCCTGGCGTCGTCATGAAAGGGGGCAGAACTGCGCCGCTCTATAGTGTTTGTTCAGTAACGGGTCTCTCCGGATCTTTAACCCATTCTGACCTGAGATCAGATTCATACGAGGTTTCCGCCGGACACACACTGGTCTGATGAACCCATTCTGACCTGAGATCAGATTCTAAAAAATGTCAGTAGTTCTTTGATTTTTCAAAAATAGCAGACCTACAAGCTCGTAGCGCGCCACTCGGTGGCGCGATATGAGCTTGTAGATCTGCTATTTTTAAATAGCTAAAGCACGACACGATGCTAACACCAAAATGGGTGCCCGTTCAGAATGGGTTAATACACATAAAATACACCTTCAGTTCGGGATACCAATTTTCATTCCATCAAGAGAGAGTAGTCATACACAATACAGGATCAATAAGTGAAATTGGAAGCGGTGGGGGGGGGGGGATATGAGCAGACAAAACAGTGGAAATGTTTGATGATAAATGATCTTTGTGAGATTATCGGTCCTTTATACTGGATAAAGTTGGTATCCCGGCCTGAATATGTATTTTCTGTTTGAGCTGGAGAGAAGGTGTTACTGAACACACTATAGCAATAAATCCTTACTATCAGTATCAGAATAGATAGTTAACCTTTTAACACGCTTTTTTATTGCAAAGAAAAAACCCATATCACTTACACACACTTTAAATATAGTCACCCTGTCGTAAAAGCATAAAACGTAGTAGTTCGGGGAGAAAAAAAAAACAGCTTTTCTTTCTTGATTTACGCATATTATACAATACTTAGCCCATTCTGGGCGGGAAGCCCTTTTGGTGTTTTAACTAAGCATTATGTAATACTTTAGCTATTGAAAAGTAGCAGATAGCGCGCCACTCTACGAGATTGTAGGTCTGCTATTTTTGAAAAATCATGGAAATGCGGCACAAATCTTTGAATATATATTCAATATTCAGACTCATTTAGTTTTTTTATGTCAGGGCCTAAATGGGTTAAGTTATATTTAGCATTGCATAATGCTTCTATCTTTAATTAATGGTCTGTCACAAGCACAAAACGGCATCAAGATCCCACCTGTGTCACATGCAGGGAAAAAAAACATAATCAATTTTACATAATTTCTCTGAGAGGAAACTTATATAAAAAGACGGTTCATGGACATCGCGTGATGTTTCTCAACCCAACCGAGACAGGCAGAAAGAAATGTTAATGACACTGTATGGGCAGAAGTGTACAACTGATACAAAAGTGTGGCAAGTTAATACAAGTGCCATACTGAGAAAAACAACATCTTCCCTTCCATGTTAGCCTAGGGTATACATCCAGTTCACCCTGAAGAAGGCAGTAGTATCTGTTCCGAAACGTTGGTTTCTCTGCGTCCTCGTTAAACGCGTGTTTAAGTGTGCGGCTATACATCTTTTTTCCATTCAGTATTAACTTCCCCGTTGGCCAACACCTCACAAGGGCCGGTGCTGTAGGGCTTTAAGCAACTAGTGGACTATTTAACTAGTCGACTAGTTGACCTCGTTGGTACTAGTTGACTAGTTGATAAGAAGTTTTTTTTTTCTCCCTTTTTTGTAGGCCTCAAGATCAGGTAGATTATAGTTATAGTCACCAATGTACAGTTTTTAGATGTACAAATATTACCCAAAAAAACGATAGGTAGGCCTAGTTAAACAACTAGTCGACTAGTAAAAATCACTAGAATTACTAAAAGCCCTAGACGTGTGCTGTGCATCCTTTTGCTAATAGGGTATACAGTATCATAGTTCAGCCACTTTTACAACATCTGTTACATAGAGTTTGTTATTTCCCCATCACCTCACACGATTAATTAGGGTTTAATAAAAAGAAAAGAAAGAAAAAATATACAGCCAAAAAAAAAAGAAAATAACGACTGCCATCAGCTTACGGTTTACGGAGGTAAACAAACCAATAATTCTACATTTTTGATGTCCAGACAACATCATTATTAAAATGCACCTTTTCTTTGGGGAAAAAGGGTATGGGAAAAAGGGTATGGGAAAAAGGGTATGGGAAAAAGGGTATGGGAAAAAGGATATGGGAAAAAGGATATGGGAAAAAGGATATGGGAAAAAGGATATGGGAAAAAGGATATGGGAAAAAGGATATGGGAAAAAGGGTATGGGAAAAAGGGTATGGGAAAAAGGATATGGGAAAAAGGATATGGGAAAAAGGGTATGGGAAAAAGGATATGGGAAAAAGGATATGGGAAAAAGGATATGGGAAAAAGGATATGGGAAAAAGGATATGGGAAAAAGGATATGGGAAAAAGGATATGGGAAAAAGGATATGGGAAAAAGGATATGGGAAAAAGGGTATGGGAAAAAGGGTATGCGCATGCATAAAGTGAGTGGCAAATCGAGTGGCAAAGTGAGTTTTAATATTGTTTAACGTCGTCTAATGCAATCAGATGTACGGTATGGGCTGTTTGCATGTACGGTATGGGCTGTTTGCATGTACGGTATGGGCTGTTTGCATGTACGGTATGGGCTGTTTGCATGTACGGTATGGGCTGTTTGCATGTACGGTATGGGCTGTTTGCATGTACGGTATGGGCTGTTTGCATGTACGGTATGGGCTGTTTGCATGTACGGTATGGGCTGTTGGGATGTACGGTATGGGCTGTTTGCATGTACGGTATGGGCTGTTTGCATGTACGGTGTGGGCTGTTTGCATGTACGGTATGGGCTGTTTGGATGTACGGTATGGGCTGTTTGGATGTACGGTATGGGCTGTTTGCATGTACGGTATGGGCTGTTTGGATGTACGGTATGGGCTGTTTGGATGTACGGTATGGGCTGTTTGCATGTACGGTATGGGCTGTTTGCATGTACGGTATGGGCTGTTTGGATGTACGGTATGGGCTGTTTGCATGTACGGTATGGGCTGTTTGCATGTACGGTATGGGCTGTTTGCATGTACGGTTTGGGCTGTCAAGGCCAGAATGTCTCATGTGTTGCCACTCAGTAAAGCCGTTCCCGCATAAGTTCTGGGTATGATGATGACGTCATGCACATATACATTTATTCTACACATTGTTAATTAAAAGCTCTGTGGGTGTAAACATTTTTTAATTCGTTTTCAGAAACAAACAATCTATGACCTGTAAATCGTTCTCAAAGTGGGACCCAGGGTCCTTGTGGGGGTTCCAGGGGGACCCAGCTATATACATTATTGGTATTTAGGAACAAAATGGACGCTTAAGGTCATTACACACTGGCGAATTAGCGACGCGATGCGAATAAGCGATCTGAAAATGCGAAATATTGCATGTTGCAGTTCGCCTGCGAATCTCTGCAAAATACGACACCAGAGCGAACAAATAAAAGCGAAAACGGTCGCATTTTCGCACATTCGCCACTGATGTGGAAGCTTGCATGGACTTCAATTGGTTTTTTTTAAATGCGAATTATTCGCACGAATATATCGCGTCGCTAATTCGCCAGTGTGTAATGACCTTTACTGTACATGTCTGTAACTCTGAGAGTGCTCAAATGGTACCAAATGGACCCTTGTCCCTTACGTGTCTGTAACTCAGAGAGTGCTCAAATGGTACCAAATGGACCCTTGTCCCTTACGTGTCTGTAACTCTGAGAGTGTACAAAAGGAATCAAATGGACCCGTATGGGTCCGTTTGGTTCCATTTATACGCTCTCAGACTTATGGGGGTCCATCCATGCAAACCAAACTGGGGGTTCTAGAAATTAAACATTCAGAGAAACACTACTTTAGATTCATATTATGGACCGAATACGCTGTAAGGGTGTACGTGTGTGTATGAGTGAGTACCCACCTGAGTCCTTCATGATAAATTTCTCCTGCTGTGTTTCTGAATCTTTTACCGGCTCATGTTCGGCTGCCTAAAAGTTGACCAGACTGTCGTTTACACATCAGGCCAAATCAGAATTTAAAATGGCGGTCTGGCACGTAAAGCGCTCACAGAACTCGCCGTGAAGACATTTGATCTTGCATATTTGTTTGTATTCCATGCAGGTTGGCAAATGATGGCGGTAATGCTATAGCTTATGGTCATGCAGTTAATGTGGGGGTACATGCACGTCATCTGTATACCAAGTGATTCTTGGTGATTCTTGAATCAATCAACAGCTGTGGCAGCATTGGACATCACTGACTGCCAGACAAGCACCTTTGAGGGATTATTACTCAACATGCAACAAAAGTAAAGCTTTATTAAAGACGGAATAGGCTCCGCACGTTTGTAATTTAGAGCGTTTCATTGTGATTCTGCAGACCCTTGTGAAGAGGATAACCTTTTCTCCAGTATATGACTCGATCAGGTGCCGACGACACACCAATGTGACTCCGTACGGATCGACTGGAGCCAAAATCATGCAATCGTGAATTTTACAGGATTCATGGAGGCGAGGCGACGAGCAGTGTTGTTTTCGTCGACTAAAACTAAGACGAAAAATGTTCGTCGACTACCTCTTTTCACTGAGGAAAACTAAATAAAAACTAAATAAAAACGAATCTATGATGACTAAAACTAAGACTAAATATACTGACAATTTCGTCAACATAAAAACTAGACTAAAATGTTAGTAAGGGACTAGTGGACAAGAGATCCAGTTTTACGCTGGGTTGAAAATAGCAGATATACAATCTCACAACGCGTTGCGCTGCGACGCGTTGTGAGATTGTATATCTGCTATTTTCAGCATGCAACCAAAGTGTAAAATATGTCATTACAAGGCCTGTCAAAACACATTTTAGTCGACTAAATCAACTGTAGATTTAGCCGACTAAAATCGTATGTCATTTAGTCGACTAAAACTAGACTAAACAGTAGAACATTCCAGGTGACTAAAATGTGACTAAAACTAAGTGAAAACTATTCAAGAGACTATGACTAAAACTAAAACTAAAATTTGCTGCCAAAAACAACACTGCAGAGGCGTGTGCGGATCCGTATAAAAATCAATCATAGCGAGTCGTACTGATTATGATATCTGAGATGGATTGGTTTAGGAACATTATAGATGCACAAACCGCAGCACGGCAGGGTTGCTTATCACTTCCGACTCCAGTGAGGCCTTGTTTTCCTTCTGCAAAAACAGAAAGACATCAAAAAACGGGTCCCTAATCTGGGTTTCAATGTCTCTACGACAGGAAACCACCGGTTTCTAGACGAGAGACAGATGCACCGTCTGAGGCCTAAATATGATGCTAAATAATGACTAGATTTACCCTATCTAGTACCGTTAGGTCAGACTACGAATGACTGTAATCATACTGTGATTACAGAGAAGGACAGAGCACCTCCTGTACTTGGACTTCATCCGTTTAGTTTACAATGTCCTAACTGTTAGCAGCCACATTTAAATTAAAACAATAAAAACAAAAGCTTGGTTAAAACACAACACCTCTGCCAAACTATACAGTAAGCTGGTTGTGGATGTTGGGACTTTCAGAATGCAACAACCTAGAAACAGACTTTTTTATGTTCATCAAAACGGGTATCAATAAATTAAATGATTGGCCAGAGAACAGAGAACAGGAACATACCAAAGCTAACCAAACAAGATTAACAAGCTCAAATCCCTAAACTGCCTGAATGATTTTTGTCTATAAATGATCAATAGACTAACTGTGTCCACAACATCCTACCATCCAAACCTATCACCATAAAGGTACACATAGAGGCCATGACTCCGTTACTGAGAAGCAATTTGAGGACAACATAGTCTACTAATACTACGACTATGACTAATACGGCGACTACCTTTGTCACTAATGAAAACTAAATCGAAACTAAATTAAAACTAAGCTATGGTGACTAAAACTAAATATACTGACAATAAAATGTCATTTTACACTTGGTTGCATGTTGAAAATAGCAGATCTACAAGCTCACAACACGTCGCAGTGCGACGTGTTGTGAGCTTGTGGATCTGCTATTTTCAGCAAGTGTAAAATGAGCCATTATCACGGCATCAAGGCCCGCCAAAATACATTTTAGTCGACTAAATCAACTGTAGATTTAGTCGACTAAAATCTTATGATATTTAGTTGACTAAAACTTGACTTTGCACGAAACACTGAAACTTCCAGGTGAATGAAAACTATTCAAAAGACTAAAATCTAAATGTGCTGTCAAAATCAACACTGGAACAGTCAACAACACAACCAGTTTTTTTGGCCGCATTTAATTTCTACTGCTTGAACGGTTCTGCTCAATCAAAGAGGAGGCGGTTTGTATCTCGACTCATTTACCGTGGAGTCCGTCGTTAGTAAAGGTACATCTATGTCGAGAAGTCTTTACAATGAATCAAGTTCAACAACACAGCCGCTGCAACTAACTAACCACTCACCACTAACTAACCACTCCACTAACCGCTCCACCACTAACAACCCTAAACAACTACACACACACACACACTCACACTGGAGCAGCCAGTCACGCGACAGCGCTTATCGAGTCGTGAAGCGAAGCCAGGATTTCCCCAACCATCGAGCCACGAGCGAGGACATGTCACATAAAAAGGGGCGATGTTGGCTGCATTTTATGACTAATCGCAAACGTGGACAAATCTACAGACATCAGCGGAGTCACGGTCATAGACCAAACAGCATGGTCGGACAGAGGTTGGAAATGTGGACTAGTATTTCAAACCTGAACAGAGTCGTGGATCTGACTATAATCACGTTTGTGTATTCTGTTAAATTAATGTTTTGCTAAAGACATAGGGCTCCATTTTCGTCACAGCTAAACCCCTTATCCCTAAACTCCTTTTTATTACTATTTTGCAAAACATTTTTGAATAGATAAAATGACCAGTCTACAAGCTCAAAACGTGTCAATGTAGATTGGCTAGTTGAACTATTCAAAAATGATTTTCAAAATAGGGGAAAAAAAGGCAAAAGAAGTTTAGGGATAAGGGGTTTAGCGGTGACGAAAATGGAGCCCATAATTAAATTAAGTATTTTAGCCTTATTATTTCAGCCTTATTATTTCAGCCGCAGCCACGGAGGTGTAGAAGAGAGCACACTTGGAAGCAAATACAAATTAAATATTAAAAACCACACAATTCAAAGCTTACATTCATAACCTTATGAGTAAGACATGTATACATAGAAAAGCTTAAGCACTTCAATTAAGTCTCTGCTGTAGGACGATATGCTCGGACAAAAGCACAATGCACGGAATGCATCCCGTCTCTGTGTGATGGTGAACAGACATGCAAAACTGTGACACAACAAGCTGCATGCACAATTAAATAAATTAATGATGTACACATGACATAATACAGTAATTCTGAACGCTCGCACACACACACACACACACACACACACACACACACACACACACACACACACACACACACACACACACACACACACACACACACACACACACACACACACACACACACACACACACACACACACACACAAAACAACTCGCCCCTTTACCAACTCGCCCCGGGCGTACAGCCGGTGGAACTGCGCGGTCTGGTATTCCTAAAAGTAACCTATATGTAAATTATGCTTAAACGGTTAAACATAACCTTATTCCTAAACCTTAACGTCAGTAAAGCTATGCCTAAACCTAACCCTATTCCTAAACCTTAACGTCAGTAAAACTATGCCCAACCCTAAACGTATTTCTAAACTTAACCACAGTAAAACTATGCCTAAACCTAACCCTATTCCTAAACTTAACCTCAGTAAAACTATGCCTAAACCTAACCCCTATTCCTAAACTTAACCACAGTAAAACTATGCCTAAACCTAACCCTATTCCTAAACTTAACCCCAGTAAAACTGCCTAAACCTAACCCCTATTTCTAAACTTAACCCCAGTAAAACTATGCCTAAACCTAACCCCTATTCCTAAACTTAACCTCAGTAAAATTATGCCTAAACCTAACCCCTATTCCTAAACTTAACCCCAGTAAAACTATGCCTAAACCTAACCCCTATTCCTAAACTTAACCTCAGTAAAATTATGCCTAAACCTAACCCCTATTCCTAAACTTAACCCCCAGTAAAACTATGCCTAAACCTAACCCCTATTCCTAAACGTAACCTCAGTAAAATTATGCCTAAACCTAACCCCTATTCCTAAACTTAACCCCAGTAAAACTATGCCTAAACCTAACCCTATTTCTAAACTTAACCCCAGTAAAACTATGCCTAAACCTAACCCTATTCCTAAACTTAACCCCCAGTAAAACTATGCCTAAACCTAACCCTATTCCTAAACTTAACCCCAGTAAAACTATGCCTAAACCTAACCCCTATTCCTAAACTTAACCTCAGTAAAACTATGCCTAAACCTAACCCCTATTCCTAAACTTAACCCCAGTAAAACTATGCCCAACCCTAAACGTATTTCTAACCTTAACCTCAGTAAAGCTATGCCCAACCCTAAACTTATTTCTAACCTTATTCTCAGTAAAAACAAAATAAGCGGTCGGCGTGAGGTCGGCGGAAAATAATCGAGGGGCGAGATGGTTTAGGGGCGACCGTACCGGATCACACACACACACACACACACACACACACACACGCACACACACACACACACACACACACACACACACACACACACACACACACACACACACACACACACACACACACACACACACACACACGCACACACACACCGAAGTGTGCGGTCGGTGTGTGCGCGAGTGGGTTACTTTACCTTCTTCAGTCGTTTGTACAGGACGAAGGATATTACTATGGTGAGCAGGCCCAGGCCTATGAAGGTGTACTGCATGTACTCCATGACAGCGGGCAGAACCACCAGGTTGGTCCGAAACATGTTCAGGACCGGTCCATCTATGTACCCACTCTGAGAGACAAGAGACAGAGACATAAACATGTTGAGGACAGACAGGTCCATCTATGTACCCACTCTGAGAGACAAGAGACAGAGACATAAACATGTTGAGGACAGACAGGTCCATCTATGTACCCACTCTGAGAGACATAAAGACATAAACATGTTGAGGACAGACAGGTCCATCTATGTACCCACTCTGAGAGACATAAAGACATAAACATGTTGAGGACAGACAGGTCCATCTATGTATCCACTCTGAGAGACAGAGACATAAACATGTTGAGGACAGACAGGTCCATCTATGTATCCACTCTGAGAGACATAAAGACATAAACATGTTGAGGACAGACAGGTCCATCTATGTACCCACTCTGAGAGACAGAGACATAAACATGTTGAGGACAGACAGGTCCATCTATGTATCCACTCTGAGAGACAAGAGACAGAGACATGTTGAGGACAGACAGGTCCATCTATGTATCCACTCTGAGAGACAGAGACATAAACATGTTGAGGACAGACAGGTCCATCTATGTACCCACTCTGAGAGACAGAGACATAAACATGTTGAGGACAGACAGGTCCATCTATGTACCCACTCTGAGAGACAAGAGACAGAGACATGTTGAGGACAGACAGGTCCATCTATGTACCCACTCTGAGAGACAGAGACATAAACATGTTGAGGACAGACAGGTCCATCTATGTACCCACTCTGAGAGACAGAGACATAAACATGTTGAGGACAGACAGGTCCATCTATGTACCCACTCTGAGAGACAGAGACATAAACATGTTAAGGACAGACAGGTCCATCTATGTATCCACTCTGAGAGACATAAAGACATAAACATGTTGAGGACAGACAGGTCCATCTATGTATCCACTCTGAGAGACAGAGACATAAACATGTTGAGGACAGACAGGTCCATCTATGTACCCACTCTGAGAGACATAAAGACATAAACATGTTGAGGACAGACAGGTCCATCTATGTATCCACTCTGAGAGACAGAGACATAAACATGTTGAGGACAGACAGGTCCATCTATGTACCCACTCTGAGAGACAGAGACATAAACATGTTGAGGACAGACAGGTCCATCTATGTACCCACTCTGAGAGACAGAGACATAAACATGTTGAGGACAGACAGGTCCATCTATGTATCCACTCTGAGAGACAGAGACATAAACATGTTGAGGACAGACAGGTCCATCTATGTACCCACTCTGAGAGACATAAAGACATAAACATGTTGAGGACAGACAGGTCCATCTATGTATCCACTCTGAGAGACAGAGACATAAACATGTTGAGGACAGACAGGTCCATCTATGTACCCACTCTGAGAGACAGAGACATAAACATGTTGAGGACAGACAGGTCCATCTATGTACCCACTCTGAGAGACAGAGACATAAACATGTTGAGGACAGACAGGTCCATCTATGTATCCACTCTGAGAGACACAACATGTGACCAGGTTTGACTGAGAGCCTGCCATCGCGCACCCTCCAGCTTTGCACCATGAGTTAATAGCACAGGCAGACTCTTCACATACTAGAACATGTCTGAAATAAGTGTCAGAGCTGAAAACGACATGTAAATATGGAATAAATGCTTAAACATTATCTCCAAAACTGGTGGGTTAAACTGAACAACCAATATATCTATTTGAAGCTATGATTCCCTGCTTTCATATGACATGAAAAAAATACGAAAATTCCCAAAAATCCAATGGCAGTCCCCCAGGATAATTTGAAAATCGTTACTGTCAGGCAGAAACCTTGTAATCTCCCCATTTCAACTTTCTATTCAAATTGTAACCCATTGTTTTACCCAGTGTCAATTGTCTAACATAATCCTGGGCTCTACACTTCCTCTGCCAACCTGGGGAGAGCAACGGACTGACTCCTTCTACGCATGAGCGTCCAAACCCGCTTCTTTTCATCTGACAGGGGGGGGGGGGGGGGGGGGGGGGGGGAGTTTCCCTGGTTGGACGTACAGTAGCGCGTGGAAGGAACACGTTATTCCGACCAGTTCCTTTCTAAAATCACTTCTCCTAACCACCAAGTACTTCCCATACGGTCTGCTAAATTCACCTGGTGTACTCAATGTTCTCCTATAGAGCGGCGCAGTCCCTCCCCCTTTCAGAACAACGAACGGCCCAGGAAATGAAATGCAATGCATTCTGACCATAGGATTTTCTTAAAGTATTTATTTAAAGACGGTTACGCCGCGGACAAAGACAACTCGGATCGTGACAAATCATGACAATGAACACAATGTTTTGTAACCGTCTTTAAATAAATACTTAAAGAAAATCCTATGGTCAGAATGCATTGCATTTCATTTCCTGGGCCGTTCGTTGTTCTGAAAGGGGGAGGGACTGCGCCGCTCTATAGCGGTTTTATTGTCTGACTTCTGTCTATTGTGCTTTTTTTTTTCTTGTTATACAGTACAATTCCGTCCTTTCACTGTCCCTGTATTTCTATCTGTATTCTAATGTTTAAGATATGCATGTTCAATATGATAGTTTTTTCTATAAACAAACAAAAACAACTATGAATGTATAATATCAACATGACTGGAGAAGCCACTTGCAAGCCCCTGGAGGGTTTTTAGGCTTTCTCCTTCACATGTTTTATTGACCTTGTGTATCATTTCCGAAATATTTTTGTATGTGAAAATAAACAAACAAACAAACGAAAACTTAATTTAACTCTGAGAGTGTATACAAATGGAACCCAAATGGACCCCCACAACAACAACAACATGGAAACAGTAAGAAAACATGCGAGAGACAGCGAAATTCCTTCACGACGGACGACGTACGTCGCGACGTATATTTTTCCGTCGCAACGTATATTCGAGTACGTCCTGGCGTAAATATCAATTCGTCCCGGCAGAACGGACTCGTCGCGGCTATATCTACCCGTTTGCGACGTAATATGTTGGCTATTATTTTCCGTCGCGCCAGAACGGGACTCGTCGCAGCTATATCTACCCGTTGTGGCGTGAGCTGGACTCGTCGCGACAGAACGTGACTCGTCGCGACTATATCTACCCGTTTGCGACGTGCGCCTCGCCGGTCCGGTCTCCAGGCGAGCCTGCGTCCTTCATATATTTTTTTTTCTGCTCTCGTTGGACTTAACTTTAAAAGTCCAATGGAACACCTCTTTGTAACGGGCCGCTGTAGCATAGTGGTCTAATCCCTCGCCTCTCTATTATTTTTTGCTGAGGACGCTGGTTCAATTCCCGCTCGCGGCAGACAAATTATTATATTTTAGACAGACACACAGACAGACAGACAGACTGCCTGTCTGCCTGCCTAATGTATTGTAAATAATGTATTCATTCCATACGGCTATTTTTTTTTTAATATAAAAACTTTTGTCTTTCGCGCGATTCGAACCAGCGTCGTCAGCACCAAAACATTGAGAGGCGAGTGATTAAACCGCTAGACTACAGCGGCCATACGTTACAAAGAAGTGTTTCATTGGACTTATAAAGACAATAGCACCCAGCTGCAGTCTCGCAAGGGGAGGGACCGGAAGTGCTTTTATTTCCGGCTTCCACGTGCACAAGCGCACATACACGCACGCGAAATATAATGCAATATGTAATAATCAGCTCATACATTATAAAGACATTATTGCATTATGAAGTTTTATTACAGTATGAGTCGCCTATGTGGAGGTTCTTAATGTAACACATTATTACATTATAGAAAAATCTATTAAGTTATGTGCTCGTCTTTTAATTACATTATGAGCTGATTATTACATTATGAGGTCAGATGTAGAGTTGCTGGCCGCCTCAGCTCCATATATGGAGATCTAGGTGATGATCCAGTCTTTTCAATGTATGGCTATCCAGGGTTTGATGAGGTCAGTGTCGGGATCTTATATCATATGGAAACGGCCATATATGGTGGTGTGACGTGTCATGAGGCGTGACCATATATGGAGGCATGACACGAGGCGTGACATGACACACTTACTGACTGACTGACGGGAAATGCAGGTTTTCATAGTAAATTAAATGCATATGGTCGTGTGTCTGTGATCTATGGTCTGGACATGGTGTGTGTGGGACAGGGGTACGGGGTTATAGCAACTTATTACATTACTTAAATGCCTTGATATCATTATGTTATAATCGACCATATAGGCCTAGCCTATTATTGCATATCATTTTATTATTGTTAGATTTGCATTTCTTCAAATATGCACACTTATACCACCAACTAATAAGCTTTCAATTAAAATATTACCTACAACAAACTACTTCAAACTTTTCCAAACCGACCACGTAATTATGTTTAAGCACAGATGGTACTATATACACCCGGCATTTAAGCGCGCACCAGCAAGTGCGTGTCGTGCACGCGCATTATATTTCGCGTGCGTGTATGTGCGCTTGTGCACGTGGAAGCCGGAAATAAAAGCACTTCCGGTCCCTCCCCTTGCGAGACTGCAGCTGGGTGCTATTGTCTTTATAAGTCCAATGAAACACTTCTTTGTAACGTATGGCCGCTGTAGTCTAGCGGTTTAATTACTCGCCTCTCAATGTTTTGGTGCTGACGACGCTGGTTCGAATCGCGCGAAAGACAAAAGTTTTTATATTAAAAAAAAATAGCCGTATGGAATGAATACATTATTTACAATACATTAGGCAGGCAGACAGGCAGGCAGGCAGACAGGCAGTCTGTCTGTCTGTCTGTCTGTCTGTGTGTCTGTCTAAAATATAATAATTTGTCTGCCGCGAGCGGGAATTGAACCAGCGTCCTCAGCAAAAAATAATAGAGAGGCGAGGGATTAGACCACTATGCTACAGCGGCCCGTTACAAAGAGGTGTTCCATTGGACTTTTAAAGTTAAGTCCAACGAGAGCAGAAAAAAATATATATGAAGGACGCAGGCTCGCCTGGAGACCGGACCGGCGAGGCGCACGTCGCAAACGGGTAGATATAGTCGCGACGAGTCACGTTCTGTCGCGACGAGTCCAGCTCACGCCACAACGGGTAGATATAGCTGCGACGAGTCCCGTTCTGGCGCGACGGAAAATAATAGCCAACATATTACGTCGCAAACGGGTAGATATAGCCGCGACGAGTCCGTTCTGCCGGGACGAATTGATATTTACGCCAGGACGTACTCGAATATACGTTGCGACGGAAAAATATACGTTGCGACGTACGTCGTCCGTCGTGAAGGAATTTCGCTCCACCTGGAACATGCACCGACTGTACGTACCTCCCCAAACCAAATCATGGGCATCACCACCTCTGAAATCTTATCAGTTTGTTGTCTGCATGGGGCAAAAGACAGTGACATGAATAATACATCAACGGTTTAGACTGATTTTTACAGTAGCAGCAGCATCCCATCAGACAGCATGATGCAGAGGAATTAAACGATTATGGTGAGAAACGATAAGAAGGCGATCAAATGTTTTAACCCATTTTTGGGGCGGGAAAACCCCTTTTGGTGTTTTAAACATTATAGACGTTATAATTTAGCTATTGAAAAATAGCACATCTACAAGCTCATATCGCACCACCGAGTGGCGCGATACGAGCTTGTAGGTCTGCTATTTTTTGAAAAATCAAAGAACAACTGACATTTTTAGAATCTGATCTCAGGTCAGAATGGGTTAATCAGACCAGTGTGTGTCCAGTGGAAACCTCGTATGAATCTGATCTCAGGTCAGAGTGGGTTAAAAGCATCCACAGTACTTACTCGAATCCGGACACACTCTTCACGTAGAGGTTGAGCTGCAGGCGGATGGTCACGTTCAGTGGAACCCCCGTTGCCTGGAAAGCCAAACAGAGACAACAGAACAGTCAAGAGAGTCATTCTGACATCTACGTCTTGGGCTTGTATTTATGGGGTCCCTCTCTGTTCACTTTGGCTGTTCGGTTCTGTCGTGGAAATTTAGAGATAAACATTTAATAATACTCCAAGTTACAGTTTAGTGCTGTTCCCTGTGCTGCTTGTTTTATGACGTCACTGTCCCATTTGGTGAATGCCTTGAGGCTATATGTTGGGGGGTTGTCTGTGAATAAAGGCTGTCGTGTCTTGTCACTCTGGGAGCCAGACTGGGTTTCCAATACATGAAACAGGTTCACAGTTCTTTGGCCCTGTCGGAAAGCAGCAGCCGATTAGCGGACCTCCAGGTTCTAGTCGGGGTGTGTGTGCCAGACAGTGTACTGTACATACACGCTCAGAAATGTATGGCGGCCTGGTGGAATGATTCACTTATACCTCCCGATTCGATACGATATCAAAGTCAAAGTCAAGTCAAAGTCGTATGATTTGTCACACGTTACTGCAGTGAAATGTGTTCTCCGCATTTTTTATTATTTTTTAAATGTGTTTTTTTTGCGGCTTACGCCTTTTATTGTTTTTTTTTAAGGGACAGACAGTAGGCTGACAGGAAACGGGAGAGAGATGTGTCGGGCTCGGGAGTCGAACCCGCGGCACACTGCGACTGGATTACCAGTCGGGTGCCCAGAACGGTTACGCCACCGCCTGGGCGTGTTCTCCGCATTTGACCCATCTCTTGGAGCGGTGAGCTGCAGCCGTGCCGCGCTCGGGAATCATTTGATTAGTAGATTTGATATCGGAACAACCTAGGGCACCCAAACGTATTTGGCCGTGCAACCCCTGTTACCTCCTCCTGACCTAGCTGACGTACCCCTCAACGCTCGGTATCGTTGTATTTGGCCAAAAATGATACATGATTATGGCAAATAATAATCACAGAATGTCGCTGCACTGAGAGACATGCAGCTGCTGTATACAGTTACTCCCACAGCGGCTCTATACATCTCCTTACAACAGTGTTTTACCGGATTTTGCCGGTAATTTTTTTTATTTTGTTTGTGTTAAATAACACCATAAAACCTCCATTACCCTTTTCATGTCACACACCCCCTAGAGGGCGTCCGCGCCCCACAAGCGGAACACGCACCACCGTTTGGGAAACCCCGATAGGGTGTGCCAGTTCGATGTATATCCCATTCTGACCCGAGATCAGATTCATACGAGGTTTCCACTGGACACACACTGGTCTGATTAACCCATTCTGACCTGAGATCAGATTCTAAAAATGTCAGTCGTTCTTCGATTTAAAAAAAAATAGCAGACCTACAAGCTCGTAGCGCGCCACTCGGTGGCGCGCTATGAGCTTGTAGATCTGCTATTTTTCAATAGCTAAAGCATAACATGATGCTGACACCAAAATGGGTTCCTGTTCAGAATGGGATATATATTCTCAAATATATTGTGATTCAATTCGATGTTCAGTTCTTATTTTACAGAATGTACAAATCAAACCAAATCCCATTTGAACACTCAAGATGTATGCTCTCTCTCTCTCTCTCTCTATATATATATATATTTACAGTCGCGTAAAATAATTGTGCGAATATCTCAAATAATTGCGATATGGCGTTTGTGTAATAATAATTATGACAGGCCTCTGCCATAATTATAAAACACACAGGAAATTAAAATGGTCTCAGCGTCTCAGCTTCTCCTTTATTTACGCAACTAATTTAGATATCTGTTTTATTGTTTTTTACAATGAACAGGCGTCATGTCAAGTGTAGCACTAAAAAGAGCAATAAAGATAACTACAGTATCTAGGTGAAGTATCTTTCTTCTCGTATGATATTGCATACTTTACTCTTACTGTATGCATGGCGATGGAAATGATCTTCACTCCAGAGTCTACTCCCTGGTTGACCGCAGTGGTGTATAGCTTATTAACAAAGTACAATGTTGAGGTGTTTTTGCTTACTGGAGTATTTCCAAGTGTACGGCTTCTTATTACTTCTACTCCACTACATCTCAACTTTCTCAAGTCGGCAAATATTATGCTTTTTACATCGCGCTAGCTTGTAGATCTGCTATTTTTTCAATACTGTAACATAATGCTTAACCCATTTTGGGGCGGGAACCCGTTTTGGTGTTAGCATTACGTTATGCTTTAGCTATTGAAAAATAGCAGATCTACAAGCGAGTGGCGCGCTATGAGCTTGTAGGTCTGCTATTTTTGAAAAAATCGAAGAGCGACTGACATAGAAGACATTTTTAGAATCTGATCTCAGGTCAGAATGGAAAACTGTCAGGATCATAGACTGTAAAAAATATGGACAAAGCGTTCGCCGGGTCTAACATGAACGTAAAATGAAGCCTGTAATAATATGGTAATTCCTGATCTTTCTAGATCCGTTTGGTACCAGCTGGCCATTGGCTGGCTCCGTTTTGGACCAGCTGGTCATTGGCTGCCCAGACAACGAGGCGGGACTTCCCCCCTTCTTCTCCGTTGGTTTTTATTTTGACTCGAGTGGGAGGGGAATCCCGATCATAGACTGTAACGGTAGCCACGCCCCTCAGAACATACGCGATGTTTTTTTTTCTTTATGGTCATTTTTTTAATTAATGGGACCATAATTTTCCAAAAAGAATATTATGACATTAGAAATGAGACTTTAAACTAGTGACTGGAAGAAGAAAGTATTCATGACCATGTTTATTAAGGTAATACAGTCTAGGTGAAGTTGGGCCAAAATACATGGGCCTCTATGGAGCTACCGTATGGGGCTTTTTGGGTCCAGTCCAGCGCCACAACAGGCCATTATATGAACTACCGATTTCAAATGAGGCTTCACGAAATATCTGGCTGACTGCCCCCCTGGTCAGGATGTAGAAGACATGTTTAGAATCTGATCTCAGGTCAGAATGGGTTAAAACAGCAAAAGGGGTTCCCGTCCAGAATGGGTAAAAACGGGCCTCAAAACCCCACCGCTTTAGACATGCCTTCCCCACCTCATGTCCGGTATTGTTTATATTTTACTGCAACAACAACTGAACATGTGTTCAAAGATTGTTGGACAACCACCCCAGAGACTCTATACTGTACGTCCACGTGTGATAACAGCATCCTAAGGTCAGCAAGACATCTTGCTGACCTCAAACACTAGCCATGTGTTGTATGGAGAATATACCTTCCGAAGGAGATATGGTGTCCCAGCATACCATAAGGTCAGACTAAGGAAGGAGGTCCTTAGTCAACTTTGAGGCTTAATCAGTAGTTATAGCCATGGGGGTAATCTCTGCGGTGGTGGACATTGCTCTTGTCTTTATGTACAGTATGTAATATTGTTTTGTTCTTTGTGTTGTTATGTCAAATGTGTGTGTGTGTGTGTTCTGCTGTGTGAACTGACAATAAAGTACTATATCGTTAGATAATATTTTCTACCGTTTTTGTAGCCCCATTTTATTGATTCATTCATTCATTAAAGTTGTTTGTTTATGCAATACATCTTTGAGTATCCAGAAAAGCACTTAAACGTCTCGATTTATCATCATCGTTAAATTATGCTTTTGATAATGAATGACCACCATACTGTACATGTACAGTAACTTCTAAAGGGAGTATGTGTGAAACAGAGGTAATTTGCTCCACGTGAGAAGTTTCACTACATCTTCACGACTTCAACAAATAAAAACTAGACTAAAATGTTAGGAAGGGACTAGTGGACAAGAGATCCAGTTTTATGCTGGGTTGCATGCTGAAAATAGCAGATATACAATCTCACTGCGACGCGTTGTATTTTCAGCATGCAACCAAAGTGTAAAATATGTCATTACAACGACATCAAGGCCTGTCAAAACACATTTTAGTCGACTAAATCAACTGTAGATTTAGTCGACTAAAATCGTATGACATTTAGTCGACTAAAACTAGACTAAACACTAGAACATTCCAGGTGACTAAAATGTGACTAAAACTAAGTGAAAACTATTCAAGAGACTATATGACTAAAACTAAAATAGAAATTTGCTGCCAAAAACAACAGTGCTACCTGCGAGCAAGGGGCAAGGCCAGGATGGCTCTCAGCCGAAACCCTACAGCTGGCGCTTAGGCACCGTCGGAGGTGCGCCAGGCAGAAACCCTACAGCTGGCGCTTAGGCACCGCCGGAGGTGCGCCAGGCAGAGATGCCATGCGGGTACACCAACAACTGCCCGTCATGTAAATTCCCATAAATCTTATCTGAACAGATGAACCCGTTATCTTATCTGAAGAGATTAACCAATTTAGATGAAAGGTTCAAGGGTGCAGCGCCAATACAAATAAAACTGCTTTAAATGACTGGCGTGATCATCATGCATAGGTTAGCGTGCACGCACGCGCGTGTAAGCACACACGCACACGCACACGCACACGCACACGCACACGCACACGCACACGCACACACACACACACACACACACACACACACACACACACACACACACACACACACACAGTGCCCTCAAACACCCTGAGAAGAGGAACACCCATGCAGGAATTGAAGCAAAAGCTCATCTCACCACTGAAAACTTGTGTTGGCACAGCGTGAATGGCACAGACGTGCTTCAGTTCTACCTCAGAATGGGACTGGCAGTGGCGTGCACAGAATGTGCCCCTTTTTAAAAAGGGCACATTTGTCCAAAGGGAACAACTTGTTTTTTCCCCCCTTTTATTTTTATGTTTTACAGTGTACAGTACTGTACAGTGTGTGGACCATGGTGACATTGATCAATTCTTGATAAAAAAGCTTCCAATATATTATTTAGGCTCCAAAATCTATAAATCTCACACTATTAAACTGTTTAAAAGTAGCCATAAACGTCAAGACGTCTAATTGCCTATTAAGTAATGGATGCCACGGGCGTCAAGACGTCTCTCCCTTGGGAATTCAAATGTTTTTTTGTTTTTTTTTCCATCCATATTTTGAAAGTTCCTCTAATCTGGTGTACAGGTGATGACATGCACGTTGAAGGCTACTCTTCTTGGGGTCCACTCCTAACGTTCACCACAGTGAAGGCTACTCTTCCTGGGGTCCACTCCTAACGTTCACCACAGTGAAGGCTACTCTTCCTGGGGTCCACTCCTAACGTAACGTTCACCACAGTGAAGGCTACTCTTCCTGGGGTCCACTCCTAACGTTCACCACAGTGAAGGCTACTCTTCCTGGGGTCCACTCCTAATGTTACGTTCACCACAGTGAAGGCTACTCTTCCTGGGGTCCAGTCCTAACGTTCACCACAGTGAAGGCTACTCTTCCTGGGGTCCACTCCTAATGTTACGTTCACCACAGTGAAGGCTACTCTTCCTGGGGTCCACTCCTAACGTAACGTTCACCACAGTGAAGGCTACTCTTCCTGGGGTCCTCTCCTAACGTAACGTTCACCACAGTGAAGGCTACTCTTCCTGGGGTCCACTCCTAACGTTCACCACAGTGAAGGCTACTCTTCCTGGGGTCCACTCCTAATGTTACGTTCACCACAGTGAAGGCTACTCTTCCTGGGGTCCACTCCTAACGTAACGTTCACCACAGTGAAGGCTACTCTTCCTGGGGTCCACTCCTAACGTAACGTTCACCACAGTGAAGGCTACTCTTCCTGGGGTCCACTCCTAACGTTCACCACAGTGAAGGCTACTCTTCCTGGGGTCCACTCCTAACGTTCACCACAGTGAAGGCTACTCTTCCTGGGGTCCACTCCTAACGTAACGTTCACCACAGTGAAGGCTACTCTTCCTGGGGTCCACTCCTAACGTAACGTTCACCACAGTGAAGGCTACTCTTCCTGGGGTCCACTCCTAACGTTCACCACAGTGAAGGCTACTCTTCCTGGGGTCCACTCCTAACGTTCACCACAGTGAAGGCTACTCTTCCTGGGGTCCACTCCTAACGTAACGTTCACCACAGTGAAGGCTACTCTTCCTGGGGTCCACTCCTAACGTTCACCACAGTGAAGGCTACTCTTCCTGGGGTCCACTCCTAACGTTCACCACAGTGAAGGCTACTCTTCCTGGGGTCCTCTCCTAACGTTCACCACCACAGTGAAGGCTACTCTTCCTGGGGTCCTCTCCTAACGTAACGTTCACCACAGTGAAGGCTACTCTTCCTGGGGTCCACTCCTAACGTTCACCACAGTGAAGGCTACTCTTCCTGGGGTCCACTCCTAATGTTACGTTCACCACAGTGAAGGCTACTCTTCCTGGGGTCCACTCCTAACGTAACGTTCACCACAGTGAAGGCTACTCTTCCTGGGGTCCACTCCTAACGTTCACCACAGTGAAGGCTACTCTTCCTGGGGTCCACTCCTAACGTAACGTTCACCACAGTGAAGGCTACTCTTCCTGGGGTCCACTCCTAACGTTCACCACAGTGAAGGCTACTCTTCCTGGGGTCCACTCCTAACGTTCACCACAGTGAAGGCTACTCTTCCTGGGGTCCACTCCTAACGTTCACCACAGTGAAGGCTACTCTTCCTGGGGTCCTCTCCTAACGTTCACCACCACAGTGAAGGCTACTCTTCCTGGGGTCCTCTCCTAACGTAACGTTCACCACAGTGAAGGCTACTCTTCCTGGGGTCCACTCCTAACGTTCACCACAGTGAAGGCTACTCTTCCTGGGGTCCACTCCTAACGTTCACCACAGTGAAGGCTACTCTTCCTGGGGTCCTCTCCTAACGTAACGTTCACCACAGTGAAGGCTACTCTTCCTGGGGTCCACTCCTAACGTAACGTTCACCACAGTGAAGGCTACTCTTCCTGGGGTCCACTCCTAACGTTCACCACAGTGAAGGCTACTCTTCCTGGGGTCCACTCCTAACGTTCACCACAGTGAAGGCTACTCTTCCTGGGGTCCAGTCCTAACGTTCACCACAGTGAAGGCTACTCTTCCTGGGGTCCACTCCTAACGTTCACCACAGTGAAGGCTACTCTTCCTGGGGTCCTCTCCTAACGTTCACCACAGTGAAGGCTACTCTTCCTGGGGTCCACTCCTAACGTTCACCACAGTGAAGGCTACTCTTCCTGGGGTCCACTCCTAATGTTACGTTCACCACAGTGAAGGCTACTCTTCCTGGGGTCCACTCCTAACGTTACGTTCACCACAGTGAAGGCTACTCTTCCTGGGGTCCACTCCTAACGTTCACCACAGTGAAGGCTACTCTTCCTGGGGTCCACTCCTAACGTTCACCACAGTGAAGGCTACTCTTCCTGGGGTCCAGTCCTAACGTTCACCACAGTGAAGGCTACTCTTCCTGGGGTCCACTCCTAACGTTCACCACAGTGAAGGCTACTCTTCCTGGGGTCCTCTCCTAACGTTCACCACAGTGAAGGCTACTCTTCCTGGGGTCCACTCCTAACGTTCACCACAGTGAAGGCTACTCTTCCTGGGGTCCACTCCTAACGTTCACCACAGTGAAGGCTACTCTTCTTGGGGTCCACTCCTAACGTAACGTTCACCACAGTGAAGGCTACTCTTCCTGGGGTCCACTCCTAACGTTCACCACAGTGAAGGCTACTCTTCTTGGGGTCCACTCCTAACGTAACGTTCACCACAGTGAAGGCTACTCTTCCTGGGGTCCACTCCTAACGTTCACCGCAGTGAAGGCTACTCTTCCTGGGGTCCACTCCTAACGTTCACCACAGTGAAGGCTACTCTTCCTGGGGTCCTCTCCTAGTCCTAACGTAACGTTCACCACAGTGAAGGCTACTCTTCCTGGGGTCCTCTCCTAACGTTCACCACAGTGAAGGCTACTCTTCCTGGGGTCCACTCCTAACGTAACGTTCACCACAGTGAAGGCTACTCTTCCTGGGGTCCACTCCAAACACCCCCAATCAAATCAAAACATAATACAATGGAATTCCACCGTTAAAAACAAACCGAAACAACAAAAAATGACGTAACTCCACTAAGATTCTATAAATGTTAGCATATTTACTCTCTGGTGGACAAACCAAGAAATTATGTATATGAATCCATGTACCAAAAAATTATGTATATCCAATTACAGACAGTCCAAACATCAAACAAGCTAACCAAACATTACCTCTTGTCTAATGACGGCTTCCTTTCATTTCCGTTTGAAGCTTGATTTATTGCCTATCCTTAATACATGTGGTGTATATAATAAGCCTATATATTTACATTCCTGTTCTCTTAAGTGCATTATAGTTATTGGTAAAGGCAGAGAGTAGTAAAACAAACTACACCCATAGTCTGTCTGTTGGCATATAGCCATGTCTAATATTGGTGGGCTGTATCCTGTATCAACAGAATGTGCAGTTTGACCAGTATGACGGATCTTGAACACAGACGTCACAAGGCTACAGGCCAACCTTTGATCCACTCTCATCCAAAACAGACACCACTGCTCCCAGAGCAGTGGAGATCCAGGCGTTTAGGATGCATTCCTGTTCCGTTCTTTGGCTATATAGAAGTAGTATATTTGTACGTCTCTAAATGTTTTGATGAATTGAACAAGGTGGACCCTCTTGTAAACAAGTGTAATGCTTTATTGGGTCGCCCACTCACAGTTAATAACAGTCTTTGTATTGAGTTGTGCTGGAATTGTACTGTAATTCTGTTTTGCATAAAATATTTCAATGAATCATGTTCTGAAGTCCAAATCCTTTTTTGAAGCACTGGACCAAATTGTCAGGTAATAATCTCTAGACTATATAAAGATAGTTATTGAAATACAGGTAAAACAGTTGAGCCAGTCCACAGCTGTACTCCTCTTCTTATCATCGACATGTTGCTACTCATTTTAGACATTTATGCATTTGCATCGACCAAGAAAGTGTTTATTGTCATTCAATAATCATGCCCGACCCGTTTAACCTGTTCAATAACAGCTCCTTGCAAAACAAGGAAATGCAGTGTAAGTATGCATGCATTCATTTACTCTGATGCAAGTACATCAGAGTAAATGGCAAAAACCCTAGTTAAAAACAAAACAAAAAAACTACTAGAGTAAATGGACACATACGAAAGTAGAGTGCAAATCAAAACAATTTATGCTACAAAGTAACTAGGACACCAGCAGGTATGCATCAAACTTAGCTTAATGTCTAAACAAAATGTGGTCTAAATAACATTCTTCACATTAAGTGGTCATCGGTCATGGTAAAATCATCTAAAGAACATAACACGCCAATCAATCATATTGACCTCTTACACTTACTTATACACTGCGGCCTCTACCTTCATATATGAACTGCATTCCTGTGTGTCTCGGTGGACGTAGTCCTTTTTCTTCTTCATGCTTTACCCATTTTGGGGTTCTGTACAGTATGTACAGTATTGTACAAAATTTGATGCTGCTATATAAATATGTGAAGTTTTTCAGAAAACTTAGGTCAGGATTTAGAGGTTTTTTAGAATCAGCCTCAGGCCTAAATGGGTTACTGTTCTCTCAACTCGTCTCAACTATTTCCATGACAGCCACCTCAAACATAACTGATGAAATGAGGGAGGATGACTGATTTAAGCAGTCACACCTGGCCTGAGTCAAACTAGAACTGAACTCAGAGCTGGGCGTGGCTGCGCACCTGTTGTGCATCATGGCCTTGATCAAGGTCAGGTTAAATCAGTCACCTCCACAAACACTGAAGAGAGAGCCTCTGTCCGGACAGTGGAGAGCCATCTGCTCTCCTGTGTAAACTAACATTGTGATGCTTTCAAATTGTTATTCCCTTGACTTGGAGGAATAAAGCGACAAACGTAAGGAAGCTGCCTTGCCTTGTGTCCTTCCTTGCCCTGGGTAGTGACGAGTCGGTCACAATAACATCAACCGATGGAGAACTTTAGCCTACTGTATTGGGCCTATATAATAATACGTCCCTGGAGCATTGTACTGTAGGTGCGTTTCCTCACCGGGTGGATGTCTATGAAGAGGCCGTGCTCCTCCTCGGTGGGCCTCAGGCCCAGCACGGAGTCCAGCAGAACCGGGTCGGCGTTGTAGAAGTGAGGATGGGAGATGAACGTCGGAGAGCCTGTGTGGGGGCGGGGCAGGAGGTTACGACACAACTCGGTTCTTTAGGACTGTCTGGCACCATTAAGGGCCTTGCGTTGAACGGCGTGAGTCGTGGTGGGGCGCGTGTACGAAACAATCACACGCGCGAAAACAATTTCACGGGACCACGCTCACGCTAAATACGCTTGCGTTGTCGCACCGCGACTTCTCAGAGCAAAAGCGCAGGTCTCGTTGAAAATGAACTATAGGCGAGTTTTATCGCTCCCCGTTTGCACAAGGCCCTTTACGCACATTTAATTTAAGTTGACGCTAAATTGTCACACAAATAATTGCGATTAACGATTTAATTGTGTTTTTTTCTTCTTTTTTTTAAGATCTTTTTTGCGGCTTACGCCTTTTATTGTTTTTTTTGAAGGGACAGACAGTAGGCTGACAGGAAACGGGAGAGAGATGGGGGGGGAAGACATGCAGTAAAGGCCGTGTCGGGCTCGGGAGTCGAACCCGCGGCACACTGCGACTGGATTACCAGTCGGGTGCCCAGACGGTTACGCCACCACCTGGGCAATTGCGTTTTTACCAGCTGCTAAACTGGTCATAGAATGCCTATGAAACTTAGACGACCAGACCCGACCCGACGAGGAGGCGTCCTATCCGTTGATGTATAGTTTCATTATATAGATATTCCACTGTTACTTTCTTAGCTTACGCATGTTTCATGATAAATGCTTTTTATGTGATGTATTCCCATGCTTTTTTGTTCTTGCTTAATGTAAGTCGGTCTGGATTAAGAGCGTCTGCTAAATGCCTAAATTGTAAATTGTTGCTCCTCCAGACTGTATGACGGAAGCGTTTGAACACTGTGGGAGGCGACTGTCTGTCTGTCTGGCTCGCCAGACTGCATATTTATTCATGGAACTTCAGGACGTTAAATCTGTTACACTGCATATCCATAAAGCTTCATCACATGATGAAAGGAGGCTGAACCATGCTTCCCACAAACACAGTACCGGTAGTACATTTATACAGTATAGAGCGTCGCAGTCCCGCCCCCTCGAGAGACCCGTTCATTTTCCTCAGACTTTTCAGAAAGTATTTATTTAAAGACTGTTACGCTGCATGCGGACAAAGCCACCTCGAGTCGTGACAAATCATGACAACAAACACAATGTTTTGGGCTGATAAAATAACAAGAAAGAAGAAGAAAAAAGGCAAAACACTTATTGTTTTGTTTTTCTTCTTACAAATTATTTGATCGGCCCAAAACATTGTGTTTATTGTCATGATTTGTCACAACTCCAGTTGGCTTTGTCCGTGGCGTAAACGTCTTTAAATAAATATATTTTTTAAAGTCTATGAGGAAAATTAACGGGGAATAATTTTTCCGAGTCTCTCGTCGTCATGAAAGGGGGCGGGGGGGACTGTGACACTCTATAGCGCCTTTATCTAAAACGCTTTACAATGTGCATTACTGTACATATTCACACACACGCACTTTCACATACCATGAGAGGAAACCATGCTAGGCACCAACAATCAGTGTCTTGCCGATCTACAAGCTCACAACGTGCCGCAAATTATGCAACACATTGTGAACTTGAGACTCTGCGCGAGCTTGTAGATCGGCTATTTTTGCCGAACGATCGACCCAGAATAGGCATGTTAGGGTTCATGTGACTGACACACACACACACACACACACACACACACACACACACACACACACACACACACACACACACACACACACACACACACACAGACAGACACACTATACACTCACCAGAGCGGCAGCTGCTGACATTGAGCAGTCCAGACTGTCTGCAGGGGCAGAAGCCCTCGTTGGGGGCGTAGTCCGAGCCGTTGGCGAACATGGTCTTTGGGGCAACGTATCGATAGGCAGGAATCCCCAGCATGGAACCCGGACGCTGGTAGACCAGCTCCAGAGACCTGGACAAACCAAGACACACACACAGAAATAAAGATCAATACATGTTCTTCTTAAACTAATATGCACCCCTATGGACCTTCCAAATTTAATGTTTTTGGCCGCTGCCTGACCCCCAAACTGAAAACACTAGGCATGTAACGATATAATCGTATATGGCGATATATCGATATTATATCCCGACGATATGCATCGATATATTAAAAATAAAAATCGATTGAAAAAATAAAAAAATAAACGTTTTTTTTTTTTTTTTTTAGGGGGGGGGGGGGGGGGGGGGGGGGCTAGTGTGTGATAAGAAATGTCAGCTGTAATCATATTCCATCATATTCACATGATTTTGGAGAGAAATGAGACAGTAGAGGCCTGGAGAGGGGAGCTGTATATGTGTCTGTGACTGTGCCCAGGTGATGGTCGTTATTCATGCTCATTAATACATCAAGGAAGGCAATTATCTTTGCAATGTAGTTAAATAAAAATTGTCATTTGTCTGGAAAATCATTGTGTTGAAAATATCGTGAAAAATCGTATGGTGAACCTCATATCGTGATACGTATCGTGAGTTGAGTGTATCGTTACATGCCTAGAAAACACTGTACTGTGTTGATGCGCTGTCAGCTTGTAGATCTGAATACAGCATTACATATATTTTCAGATGGGGGTCGCGGCCAAATACAGATAATTCTGGGGCTCCTTGACATTAAATAGTTTGAGAACCACTGACATAGAAACAGGGTTTTTCTGAAAACGGTCAGAATCAGGGTTTTTTTACCTGCATGCGTCAGGGCTGTAGAAAGACTTTAGACTAGGGTTTTACCTGCATGCGTCAGGGCTGTAGAAAGACTTTAGACTAGGGTTTTACCTGCATGCGTCAGGGCTGTAGAACGACTTTAGACTAGGTTTTTACCTGCATGCGTCAGGGCTGTAGAACGACTTTAGACTAGGGTTTTACCTGCATGCGTCAGGGCTATAGAAAGACTTTAGACTAGGGTTTTACCTGCATGCGTCAGGACTGTAGAAAGACTTTAGACTAGGGTTTTACCTGCATGCGTCAGGGCTGTAGAACGACTTTAGACTAGGTTTTTACCTGCATGCGTCAGGGCTGTAGAAAGACTTTAGACTAGGGTTTTACCTGCATGCGTCAGGACTGTAGAAAGACTTTAGACTAGGGTTTTACCTGCATGTGTCAGGACTGTAGAAAGACTTTAGACTAGGGTTTTACCTGCATGCGTCAGGACTGTAGAAAGACTTTAGACTAGGGTTTTACCTGCATGCGTCAGGGCTGTAGAAAGACTTTAGACTAGGGTTTTTACCTGCATGCGTCAGGACTGTAGAAAGACTTTAGACTAGGGTTTTACCTGCATGCGTCAGGGCTGTAGAAAGACTTTAGACTAGGGTTTTACCTGCATGCGTCAGGACTGTAGAAAGACTTTAGACTAGGGTTTTACCTGCATGCGTCAGGGCTATTAGAAAGACTTTAGACTAGGGTTTTACCTGCATGCGTCAGGACTGTAGAAAGACTTTAGACTATGGTTTTACCTGCATGCGTCAGGGCTGTAGAAAGACTTTAGACTAGGGTTTTACCTGCATGCGTCAGGGCATTAGAAAGACTTTAGAATAGGGTTTTACCTGCATGCGTCAGGGCTGTAGAAAGACTTTAGACTAGGGTTTTACCTGCATGCGTCAGGGCTGTAGAAAGACTTTAGACTAGGGTTTTACCTGCATGCGTCAGGGCTGTAGAAAGACTTTAGACTAGGGTTTTACCTGCATGCGTCAGGGCTGTAGAAATACTTTAGACTAGGGTTTTACCTGCATGCGTCAGGGCTGTAGAAAGACTTTAGACTAGGGTTTTACCTGCATGCGTCAGGACTGTAGAAAGACTTTAGACTAGGGTTTTACCTGCATGCGTCAGGGCTGTAGAAAGACTTTAGACTAGGGTTTTACCTGCATGCGTCAGGGCTGTAGAAAGACTTTAGACTAGGGTTTTACCTGCATGCGTCAGGGCTGTAGAAAGACTTTAGACTAGGGTTTTACCTGCATGCGTCAGGGCTGTAGAAAGACTTTAGACTAGGGTTTTACCTGCATGCGTCAGGACTGTAGAAAGACTTTAGACTAGGGTTTTACCTGCATGCGTCAGGGCTGTAGAAAGACTTTAGACTAGGGTTTTACCTGCATGCGTCAGGGCTGTAGAAAGACTTTAGACTAGGGTTTTTACCTGCATGCGTCAGGGCTATTAGAAAGACTTTAGACTAGGGTTTTACCTGCATGCGTCAGGGCTGTAGAAAGACTTTAGACTAGGGTTTTACCTGCATGCGTCAGGGCTGTAGAAAGACTTTAGACTAGGGTTTTACCTGCATGCGTCAGGGCTATTAGAAAGACTTTAGACTAGGGTTTTACCTGCATGCGTCAGGGCTGTAGAAAGACTTTAGACTAGGGTTTTACCTGCATGCGTCAGGGCTATTAGAAAGACTTTAGACTAGGGTTTTACCTGCATGCGTCAGGACTGTAGAAAGACTTTAGACTAGGGTTTTACCTGCATGCGTCAGGGCTATTAGAAAGACTTTAGACTAGGGTTTTACCTGCATGCGTCAGGGCTGTAGAAAGACTTTAGACTAGGGTTTTACCTGCATGCGTCAGGACTGTAGAAAGACTTTAGACTAGGGTTTTACCTGCATGCGTCAGGACTATTAGAAAGACTTTAGACTAGGGTTTTACCTGCATGCGTCAGGGCTGTAGAAAGACTTTAGACTAGGGTTTTACCTGCATGCGTCAGGACTGTAGAAAGACTTTAGACTAGGGTTTTACCTGCATGCGTCAGGGCTGTAGAAAGACTTTAGACTAGGGTTTTACCTGCATGCGTCAGGGCTGTAGAAAGACTTTAGACTAGGGTTTTACCTGCATGCGTCAGGACTGTAGAACGACTTTAGACTAGGGTTTTACCTGCATGCGTCAGGACTGTAGAAAGACTTTAGACTAGGGTTTTACCTGCATGCGTCAGGGCTGTAGAAAGACTTTAGACTAGGGTTTTACCTGCATGCGTCAGGGCTGTAGAAAGACTTTAGACTAGGGTTTTACCTGCATGCGTCAGGGCTGTAGAAAGACTTTAGACTAGGGTTTTTACCTGCATGCGTCAGGGCTGTAGAAAGACTTTAGACTAGGGTTTTACCTGCATGCGTCAGGACTGTAGAAAGACTTTAGACTAGGGTTTTACCTGCATGCGTCAGGGCTGTAGAAAGACTTTAGACTAGGGTTTTACCTGCATGCGTCAGGGCTGTAGAACGGCAGGGTGGACTCTGGGGTCATGAATGGGGGCCACATCTGTCCAGCTGTTCCGTTGATGGCGTTACTCTGAGGACTCGCCCAATTGCTCAGCTATGGAGATATTGGAAAAGATGTGTTCAGCAGAGAGATACAAAACTAGACAACTGGGAGTTGTGCCACACTGTACAGTATCTCTTGGTACAGTCGATGTGGGAGGAAATCCATGCCATATGCCCCCTCCCTGGTCATTCATATTTCCCATTTTGACCTGAGATCAGATTCTAAAAACGTCTTCTACATCCTGACAGTTTTCTGAAAAAGCTATGTTTCTTTGTCAGCCGATTTTTCAAAAATAGCAGACCTACAAGCTCGTAGATCTGCTATTTTTAAATAGCTAAAGCATAACATGATGCTGACACCAAAATGGGTGCCCGGTCAAAATGGGTTAAGGCCGGTGGGGATATGTTTTATGCCTTCTTCTGGTCACAATGAATTAAAAACATGCATTTCATTTTCGGAAATATACACTAGTGCCCCACGGATTGGGGGGTCTTTAAAACCCGGCCCACCGACCCATTATGAGAGACATAACCCGACCCATATGTCATCCAATCCGGAAACAAAATTTGTTGATCATTTTTATTTTATTTTTTGAGGGGCGTGTCCAGCTTTTGGTGTGTGTGCGAACACACCAACTTTGTCCTAGACAAACATGAAATGCCATTGAATGGACAATTTTGAGTGTTCGCATGTAAACACAACAAACATTGCGTAAACACAAACATTGAAGACGAAGGTGAGGACGCAAATATCTGATTGGCCGGAATGAGATCATGTACAATGGTAAGATCGCCACTCACTTCACACAGGTGTGATTTTTTTTATTTTCCAAATGAAAAGAAATATCAGATATACAAGGTAACAACGACACGTTCCAATGCAATGCGTTGTGAGCTTGTAGATCAGATATTACCCATTTAGTACATACCGTATAGCAGGGTTTAAGTTGGTCAGAATAATTCCGCTCTTCACATTTACTGGTTTGGGACAATTTGACCATAACTTAACATATTATTTATATAACTTGTTCCTAGGACCTCCAGTAGAATATTGTGCAACTCTTTCCAAAGATGTCTTGCTCTGTACTTTTCCATTAGAAACAGAGAGGATTTGTGTACAGTTTGTGTGTTCAATGACCACTTAACCACAGGAGATCTAGAACCCCCACGATGCATTTTATTTCTGAGAACTCGGCAGTTTTCAGACTCGCCGCGGTTTAGTGCATTTCTGTTTTATTTCACCTTCATTTAAATTGCACTGAATTGAGAGGGAGAGAGAGAGAGAGAGAGAGAGAGAGGATAGTTGTTTAGAGTTTACACTAGAGAAAAGTAGGAATGCTAAAAGTACCGAAACAATGTAATTCATTAGTAAACAATATCCTGAAATGGTAGGCCTTTTATCATCATCTAGTTGACCATTTAATTGCACAAAATCATTTGATCACTTTGGAGATGAACTATATCATCTGTGGGTTTGACATACTACACTATACTGATGAAGACAGCATTATGTCAGCATAACGATGAAGGACATTGATGAAGAACCTTCGCTGCGGCGACTTATGGTAAACTGGCGAGTTCTCCGGACACCTCATTTGCGTGCGACTCTCACCTTCTTCAGGCCGTTCCGGTGATGTTTGGTGTTTTAAACATTATGTTATAATTTAGCTATTGAAAAATAGCAGATCTACAAGCTCATAGCGCGCCACCGAGTGGCGTGCTACGAGCTTGTAGGTCTGCTATTTTTGAAAAATCGTGAAAATGTGCCTCAAATTTGGAATATATTTTTACGTTTTTAACTTATATCTTTGCTTCTGGAGAGGTCCCTGGAACAACATATTTTCAGATGGGGGTCTCGGTGGCCAATTGCATATCATTTTTGGGGTCCTTGACATGAAATATTGAGTGATATAGGCCTAGGAACATAGGTATTTCAGAAAACTTTGATGAAGAACTTTCGCTGCGGCGACTTATGGTAAACTGGCGAGTTCTCCGGACACCTCATTTGCGTGCGACTCTCACCTTCTTCAGGCCGTTCCACGAGTCCACTTTGTGGATGTCGGCGATGTTTCCCTTCCCAGTGAAGATGGTGAACAGACCCGTGTTGGAGTTGTTGAACTGCAGATGGACAAAATAAAATTTGACCTGAGATCAGATTCTAAAAATGTCTTCTACATCCTGACAGTTTTCTGAAAAAGCCATGTTTCTATGTCAGTCGTTCTTAGTTTTTTTCAAAAATAGCAGACCTACAAGCTCATAGCGCGCCACTCGGTGGCGCGCTATGAGCTTGTAGATCTGCTATTTTTCAATAGCTAAAGCATAACATGATGCCAACACCAAAACGGGTTCCCGCCCCAGAATGGGTTAAAAAGGGTCAGCTTTTGTCTTGACAAACTTAAAGGGGGCGTAAGTGATATCAATTTGTACTACAGTAAATTAAGTGTAGTGTAATAGTTCTACAGAGAATTCATACAGGATTACAGGATGAACAAAAAACTAGTGGACAAGAGATCCAGTAGTCATTTTACAATTAGTTGCATGCTGAAAATAGACGATCTTACAAGCTCACAACACGTCGCAGCTTGTAGATCGGCTATTTTCAGCAAGTGAATAATGACGGCATCAAGGTCCGCCAATTCGCCAAAATACATTTAGTTCGACTAAATCAACTGTAGATTTAGTCGACAAAAATCTTAGGACATTAACCCATTTTGGGTGGGAACCCGTTTTAGTGTTAGCATTACGTTATGCTTTAGCTATTGAAAAATAGCAGATCTACAAGCTCATAGCGCGCCACCGAGTGGCGCGCTACGAGCTTGTAGGTCTGCTATTTTTGAAAAATCAAAGACACTTTTAGAATCTGATCTCAGGTCAGAATGGGTTAATAATGAAACTGTCAGGATGTAATAGACATTTTTAGAATCTGATCTCAGGTCAGAATGGGTTAAGTCGACTAAAACTAGACTAAAAACTAAAACATTCCAGGTGACTAAAATGTGACTGAAAACTCAATTTTAACTATTCAAGAGACTCCGACTAAAACTAAAATCTGCTGCCAAAAACAACTAAATGCTTTACTTACATCAGCAAAGAGTCCGAACTTCCCCTTGGAGGGCAGCATGCCGGGCAGGAACTGGTTGAGGAAGTCCACCAGCTTGCTGTCGTAGCCCCACATCAACTCTCCGACGGGCTTGGTCAGGAAGGGACCCTCGCCGAACGCCGCGATGGTGGTGCTGACCAACAGGCGCACCGGGTACGGAGCGTTCTGCATCATCACTGCTGCCCCCTGGAGGAGGGGAGGAGAATGCAGGGCAATACTATTAGGCAAAAGTCTTAAAGGAGAATTCCATACTAAAATGCTTTCTTACATTTCTTTGTAGTTGTTACGTCCCCATCAAAGAGGTCCAGGTGTTATTTTGTGCAAAAGCTCCTTGTTGGCTATTTCCCCTACCATAAGCCCTAAATGAATTGCATTGAATTGAATGGGATGTATGGGGTGTTGTGCTAATTCGCTTATTTCCATCGAAATAAGTAGTAAAGTGTGCCGCTTGGGTTATTATTTACATTATGAAGAGAGGATATATACAAAAAATATATAATTTTGAGCAATGGAAATAAGCAAATTAGCACAACACCCCATACATCCCATTCAATTCAATTCAATTCATTTAGGGCTTATGGTAGGGGAAATAGCCAATAAGGAGCTTTTGCACAAAATAACACCTGGACCTCTTTGGTGGGGACGTAACGACTACAAAGAAAGGTAAGAAAGCCTTTTAGTATGGAATTCTCCTTTAACATCTGGCAGTGTTCACTGCATTATGCGTGCGTGCGTTCTGTACGTACAGTATCCACGTCAGTAAAACAGTACAGTAAAACATGGTCTAAATGGAGCGTGTGTGTGGGGGGAGGATATTGTTCAGGATACCACACTCATTTTCATGGCTAATATCTTTAGAGCTATGATTACAGTTAGTAAAAGATTCAGGTTGGGGTCAGGGTTAGGATTAGGCATTCAGGGGTTAGAGGTTTAGGGCTGTATTTTGCGTGTCTTAAGTACCAGGTCTTATTACTTAACTTAAGACCTGGAGGCGTGATCAATGCCATTTGGCTATTCTGAGTGGCCAAAGAGCATTGACCATGCCTCCAGGTCTTAAGTTTTAAATGGAAAGAAAATGGTAAAAAGTGCTTTTTTTTTAATTATTCGTTTTTAATAATTGAGATTTTGGGGTTCCCCACAGATAAATATACAAATAATATGGCGTGTGTGCGTGCGTGCATGCATGCGTGCGTGCGACCCGTGCGTGCGTGCATGTGCGTGCGTGCGACCTGTGCATGCGTGCGTGGGTGCGTGCGACCCGTGCGTGCATGTGCGTGCGTGCGACCTGTGCATGCGTGCGACCCGTGCGTGCGACCCGTGCGTGCATGTGCGTGCGTGCAGACCATCTTACCAGCACCAGCATGTTGGGTATGGTGACGACGTCAGACTCGTTGCCCACAGACATGCTGGGTTCAAAGTAATAACTCCTCCACTCCAGGTAGGACACCGTGTGGTTGGCGTGGAACGTGATGTTGTCCTTGTAGCAGCGCTTCCTGAAACACAGTAAAGTACACAGTAAAGTAATAACTCCTCCACTCCAGGTAGGACACTGTGTGGTTGGCGTGGAACGTGATGTTGTCCTTGTAGCAGCGCTTCCTGAAACACAGTAAAGTACACAGTAAAGTAATAACTCCTCCACTCCAGGTAGGACACTGTGTGGTTGGCGTGGAACGTGATGTTGTCCTTGTAGCAGCGCTTCCTGGAACACAGCAATCACACAGACAGTATGGAATGTTAAACTAATCCTTTTAATCAATTATAACAAGTAAGACGCGCAAACGCGGGAAGCGAACGCAGCTCGTAAATGGCAATAACAACAATTAGAATAAATTACATACTTTTTGATGGGTTTTTTAAGCGCCGAGTGGCGCGATACGAGCTTGTAGGTCTGCTATTTTTTGAAAAATCGAAGAACGACTGACATTTTTTAGAATCTGATCTCAGGTCAGAATGGGTTCATCAGACCAGTGTGTGTCCAGTGGAAACCTCGTATGAATCTGATCTCAGGTCAGAATGGGTTAATTGATATATAAGGTGGAATGGGGCATAGGAGGACAGAATAAATTTGTACAGTATATATAGATGCCAATCTACTGTATATGTATGTATGTATGTATGTATGTATGTATGTATGTATGTATGTATGTATGTATGTATGTATGTATGTATGTAGTGCAAATAATAAAACGTCAATCTGGAATGTATGTCTGACAGACAGCCAGTGCAGAGAGGCCAGTCTAGGGGTCCTGGTGCAAAATGGGGGGGGGGGGGGGGGGGGGGGCAGCATTCTTGAAAGGCTTGCTGACCCAATTCCTCCTTGACATGAAAACGTTGCAGGTTTATCAGGGTTCATTAAACTAAATTTAATCAGACAAATGTTTTTTAAACAAGCTCCCTGCGGCCTCATTCACACGTATCAAACACTGATCAAGCAAAATGTTTGGTCGTTTTGTTTTAGGCCACCACAATGCTTTTCCAATGGGAGTCACATGGTTTGATCAAACATTTTTGTTTGATGGGGGGGGGGGGGCAAAACACCAGCAATCAGCACTCAAACACAAATGTTTGGTCAAACCATGTGACTCCCATTGGAAAAGCATTGTGTGTGGTGGCCTAAAAAAACAACAAAAAACTGACCAAACATTTGTTTGATAGGTGTGAATGAGGCCCCAGCAGACAAAAAGCTTTTTGACCCATATATGTAAATGCCCCCGAATAGCAGGTCATGACACAGCTGCTCTGCGTAGGATGTTGCTGCTTATGCAATTATAAAAACCACAGAGGAAAAGTTCCTCTTTTTCTCTCCCCACACAAAGTTACATAACCTGGAGCAACATGATAACCCAATGGTCGGGGCCAGGGTTGCCAGGTTCCACTGATTATAAGCAGTGTTGTTTTTGGGGCAGCAATTTAGTTTTAGTCACATTTTAGTCACTTGGAATGTTTTTAGTTTTAGTCTAGATTTAGTCGACTAAATTAAATCTACAGGTGATTTAGTCAACAACGTCACAGTATAACTCTATGGGGACACAAAAGCGACAAAAAAGTAGGACCCGGAAGTATCTCAGGAGGGGGCGCTCACGTCACAGCTAAAATACTGAATATGAAGATAAGTTGAAAATGTCCTCCTTTTACTTATTCTGCCGGGGGGCCCCCCAGTGTGTGTGGTCATGGTCAAATTGTCAATACGACCTTGTTGCTTCTGTTGGGCTTGTTTTTCCTAGACCTGAGCCGCTTGTTTCCGTTGCCAAAATCGCTGGCAACCGCTGTTTTAGGGGCGCGTACTAGCACATGGCCTCATAATACGTCATGTCTGACAGCTCTGTTTCCCGCCCGGCCCGGCCACATGCTGCATGTCACTCTTCTGCACTCTCTCCAGGTTTCTATATGCTGCATATCAGCATATGTCACTCCTCTGCTCTGCTCTCTCTCCAAGCTTCAATATGCTGCATGTCACTCCTCTCCTCTCTCCAGGTTTCTATATGCTGCATATCAGCATATGTCACTCCTCTGCTCTGCTCTCTCTCCAAGCTTCAATATGCTGCATGTCACTCCTCTCCTCTCTCCAGGTTTCTATATGCTGCATATCAGCATATGTCACTCCTCTGCTCTGCTCTCTCTCCAAGCTTCAATATGCTGCATGTCACTCCTCTCCTCTCTCCAGGTTTCTATATGCTGCATATCAGCATATGTCACTCCTCTGCTCTGCTCTCTCTCCAAGCTTCAATATGATGCATGTCACTCCTCTGCTCTGCTCTCTCTCCAAGCTTCAATATGATGCATGTCACTCCTCTCCTCTCTCCAGGTTTCTATATGCTGCATATCAGCATAATGTCACTCCTCTGCTCTCTCTCTAAGCTTCAATATGCTGCATGTCACTCCTCTCCTCTCTCCAGGTTTCTATATGCTGCATGTCAGCATACCGTATGTCACTCCTCTGCTCTGCTCTCTAAGCTTCCTGAGTTCCCAATTCTCCATATGAAGACCGTGGCCATCTTACCAATGGCAGCCCATTCATCCAAACAGAAAAGTCCTCTCTGATTGTATTAAACAACAAACTCACCAACATTGCAGCGGTACGGAAAGCTTGAATTATTCTCTTTCTATCCTCACAGTGTTTGTTTCATATAAAAATCCACTGTAGACATGTTATGAGCTACTTTGTGTCCTTGTTGCAGGTGATTCTTTTTCTAAGTGCTGGAGTTTGGAAGTGCTCGTTAGATATCACTCAACTGCCCATGTGTACCACCTGTTTTGAATTAGCACATAATGCAGGAGGCAGCAGGACGTGCTTTACTGAAAACGAGTGCTTCCAAACTCTGATGGAAACATGGCCGCGGTATGCAACTGTTCAATGGAGGCTCTGATGAGCCACCGAAAAAAAAGAAAACAAAAAAAGAAAAGTTACGCAATGTTGAATCTGACTATCTGTCTGAGGAGTTTGTTTTATCGAAGAATTAAAAGTGACCACTCCAAACTCATGCCCACTATAAATTCCAGAGAGAGCATAACAAATGCAACATGTGTATGCTCACGGAGCTATAAATTGGTAAATAGTTTATCATTTTAGAAGACAGGAATGCTAACAGAATTCTTAAGGGACTTTCTCCCTCTCTCTGGCTCAAGTCTGAAGTGAAGTCTGAGCCTGCAAATGGAAGCACAAAGCCAGCTCTCTCATTAGTATCTCTTGTCTATAATTAGGTCACAAAGTGGGTATCAAAAGATTGAATAATCTTTATATTGTTAGCCATTTTGGATAAGAGCGTGTGCTACACGCCGATGCAAATTGTTTCTGTCAGTCTGACAGAAAAACAAAAAGCTGTAATCTTCTTATAAAAGCACATACCTGGCGAAAAGATATTCAAAAGCCTAAGAATTTCTACAGACTCACAGATAAGCAATTTTCACTACATTTAAAATGTAAAAAGCTGTATTTATTTATATATTAGAGCGCAAGGGCTTTAAAAAAAAGGGGGTGGTTTTAACTTGACTTAAGATGGGGTAAAAAAATATTATATCCAATCTCACTCACTGACTACATTTGAAATAAATGACCGTTTAGACTAGAGCTTTTCCGAGCAGTCTATTCAAATTCATGAACTTTGAGCAAAGTCACTGAATTGGAGCCGATCGGAGAGAACGGCTGTTCTCAGCTTTGGTTTTAATCCATTTTGGGGCGAGAACTCCTTTTGGTGCTTTAGCTATTGAAAAATAGCAGATCTACAAGCTCATACCGCGCCACCGAGTGGCGCGCTACGAGCTTGTAGGTCTGCTATTTTTGAAAAATCGAAGAGCGACTGACATAGAAGACATTTTTAGAATCTGATCTCAGGTCAGAATGGAAAACTGTCAGGATGTAGAAGACATTTTTAGAATCTGATCTCAGGTCAGAATGGGTTAATAGAGCGTCCCCCACCCCCCCCCCCCCCCCCCGTCACCCCCCAAGGTAAGATAAGGTCTCGTTATGGGACCAGACATATGGACCGCAGGAACAAAGCTCACACTGCCAACACACACACACACACACACACACACACACACACACACACACACACACACACACACTCTCCACCAGATAAAAACCCCTGCAATCTATATTTATGTACTAGTACTGTGCTACAGACAACGTCATTAACCCGTTCAGATGTGAGGCCAGATTCTAAAAATGTCTTCTACATCCTGACAGTTTTCTGAAAAACCCTATGTTTCTATGTCAGTCGTTCTTCGATTTTTCAAAAATAGCAGACCTACAAGCTCGTAGCGCGCCACTCGGTGGCGCGCTATGAGCTTGTAGATCTGCTATTTTTCCAATAGCTAAATCATAACATAATGCTAACACCAAAAGGGGTTCCCGCCCCAAAATGGGTTCAGATGTGAGGCCGATCATACAAAGGCCTTCTAAAAATCGGTGATTCTCAAAACGTTTTCCTTCCAAGGAGGAATCCCAAATTGATATGTATTTGGTGGCGTATTTGATTTGTTCCAGGGACGCCCCAGAAGCAAATATTTGAATAAAAAAAAATGTTCGCTGTGAAAGAATCTAAGTTCGAAAATGTGCACGTTTTCACGATTTTTCAAAAATAGCAGATCTACAAGCTCGTAGTGCGGCACTCTGTGTCGTGCTATGAGCTTGTAGATCTGCTATTTTCCAATAGCTAAAAGTGTAACATAATGCTTAAAACACCAAAAGGGGTTCCCGTCCAGAATGGGTTAAAAAAAATTAGATGTACAAGCTACGGCACTAACGTGACATTTAAAAATGTTCAAAAATAGCAGATGTGCAAGCTTGCAGCGCGCGCCGCACTAAGTGACATTTAAAAAATGTTCAAAAATAGCAGATGTGCAAGCTTGCAGCGCGCGCGTCCCTTCTGAAAGAAGGACACAGATGCCTTCCCCGTTTTAACGGGTTTAAGGTCAGGAGGACCATAAATGTGGCAGCAGCCAGCTGTGGTGAAATGTGTTTATTCAGCATGTTACGGCCTAATCCGTTTCCACATTCAACAGGCTGTCAGAAGACCATGATATACTACTACTGTAGCTTTGTTTTCTCCACGAGGACAAATACCGTCCTTGTTGCACAAAGGCCGTGTTAAGGCCACTAGTGTCTGTACAGAACGTCGCTCTCGGGTGAAAACCTCATTCGTCCAAAACTGTTACTTTTTCATAATTCTAAGGGACGATTCATACTCCTATTTTACCGCTGTAGTGCCGAAATTATTTCGGCTCGTCAGAAATTTTCAGTAGCACCGAAGAGCCGACTTTAGGACGGTACCCCCCCCGAACCTCAAATGACGTCACATTGTAGGCTCTACAGAGCCAAATGACGTCACATTGTAGGCTCTACAGAGCCGAACTGACTTTTATTCGGCTCTGAAATAAGAGTATGAATCGTGCCTAATTCAGAAATAATCCATATTATTTCCTTTTCACATGACTATGTATCTTGTTGACATGACATGCTACATAACATGCATGGTTTCTTCTGTAATCCATGTAACCATTTACCAATATACATCACGTCAACTCACTCAGACCATGTGCAGACAGATGTCCCGTGTCGGACTCTGTCTATGTGGTTTATTTTCTTATCTCTCTATTCTTATCTGTATCTCTCACGCGTTTTATATTCATTACTGTTGTTGCTGCTACAACAACACCTGGATCTCTCCACGAGGATCAGCGAGCGTTTTATCTAAATTATCTTATCTAAATGACTCGTACTCTTGGGTCAATGTAACCTGTAAAATGTCAAGACAGTTCCACAAATATGACATTCTCTGCCAGCATAGCTCAAAGTGAAATGGGAAATAATACTGAATGATCTGTTGCCCTTTCTTGCGGCCCGGTTCCCAGACTCCTAGATTGGGCCGATGTGAAATAGGCTATGTTGTCCAAAATATGAAGAAAAAAAAAGAAAGAACATTTTGGAAAAGTGTCTTAAGTAATGTAAAGTATACAATACATGATTAGAACATGCTTGAACATTTGACCATTAAGGTTTCTATATTTGCTACAAAGCCTGTATATCCAAACATTTTGGGTATAAACAAGAAGAAGTTAAAGGATACATTTAGGTCTGATAATGATGTACCGTGCATGTTCAAATCATGTATACTTTACTTTACCATTCATGATATATTTTAAATGTTTTAACACAAAAATAGCCAATTTTACATCAAGGTGCCCAATCTTCCTCCAGCTCTATGTTATATAGTCACAATTGGTCTCTAGACCGGTGGTTCTCAACCAGTGGTCCGGGGACCACCAGTGGTCCTTGAGGGGGTTCCAGGTGGTCCCCATAATGATGGAGACTTGGTAACCAAATGAACCCTTTTAGATCTTTAACTCATGAGTGCATGAGTAAAGTTACACTCTCTTGAGTTACATTATTAAATGACTGCATTTCATAATTAAGTCTACTCTACACAATTAGAGAATGTAGAAGAATGTTATGCCTGTTGTCTCTCCTATGGTACCACATCAATACAGCATGGAATTGTGGACAAAATCTTATCCAACGACAACTAAAATAGGCTTTAGTTTTTGGGTTTGCGAGGCTAAATCTCAAATGGTGGTCCGTGGCTCAAATGACGAATAAATAATGGAGCTTGAGATATGAAAAGATATTGAAAACCACTGCTTTACATTACCATTCATGATATATTTTATGTTTCCACATTTTGGACAAAATGGCCAATTTTACATCAAGGTGCCCACTCTTTCCCAGCCCTATAGGTATATAGTCACTTTGTCTCTAGTCTAGAGAGTCCAGACTCTAGGAAAGGTTTCATGAAACAAAGGGGCGGCGGTGGCTCAGGGGTAGAGTGGGCTGGATGATAACCGCAAGGTTGCCAGTACTTCAAACCCTGTGGGCTCCCCCAGAGTTTCGAGAGTGTCAAAGTGTCCTTGAGCAAGACACTGAACCCCTAATTGCTCCTGATGTGCAGGTTGGTGCCCTGCATCGGTGTATGAATGTGTGTGTGAATGGGTGAATCATGTAATGCACAATCTATGTACAGCGCCTTGGATTAAAGGCGCTATATAAATGCACCATTTACAAAAGACGCGGTATACCTGTATACATAAGGTCCTCTCTGCTCCACCAGGGGCTTCTCCCCCTTCAGCATCTCCTTGGGGTTGAGCACATTGAAGAAGTACACGGACATGTAGAACGGCACAGGGAGGTCCTTCCACATGGTGTAGGACATGTCGTTCTTCGGGTCGATCACCAGGTTCTGTTGGCGGTCAAGCGAGTACAAAGGACACAGTTAACCCATTTAGGCCCGACGTCAAAATTAAAAAACAAATGTTTCAGTGGTGCTTAATATTTAATGTCAAGGACCCCAAAAATTATATGTAATATGCCTCCCCCCCCCCCCCCCCCCCCATCTGAAAATATGTTGTTCCAGGGACCTCCCCAGGAGCAAAGATTTGAGTAAAAATGTTCACTCTGTAATAATATATATTCAAAGATTTGAGGCACATTTTTGCAATTTTTTTCAAAAATAGCAGACCTATTTATAGTTCATAGTGTTCACTTCATAGTGCGGCACTCAATGCCGTGCTATGAGCTTGTAGATCTGCTATTTGTAGATAGCTAAAGTATAACGATGCTTTAAAACACCAAAAGGGGTTCCCACCCAGAATGGGGTTAAATGCACAAAGAAAGAAAGTCGTGTGGAAAAAGAATTGACCTGTAGCCTATTTGCCTTGTGATATCCAGACAGTAGACTAGACTGCACTGTCATCACTTTCACAATTAAACTCAAACATTGCACACAGCCACACACGCTGCTTTGCATTGTCTAAACACTCATGTCTTTGCATTTCCAGTAGCCTTAATTAATCTGTATATTAAGTTATTTGCATTTTAATTACTTGATTGAGTGAATACCTTAACATTATAATAATAATTATTATTATTATAAATTATTTATACAATGGTGCTCAAACACAAAAAGCCCCAAAAAGCTTGTTTCCATACCATAATATGTCCAAGACATCATCAACACTATAGCAATAAATGTACAGTACACAGTTAGGAGGGCATTTCTGGTGTTAAGCTTACACTTTACTAGGACATATAGTTACAAATTGAAGACATGGTGCTCTTGTTGACCTTTTAGTAAACAGGCAAGAGCCTAGAAATTATATTCCTGGATGAAATGTTCGAACAATTTGAGAAATGTACGACTGCGAAATAGAAACCCTGGATACTGTAGTGTAGAACTGTAGATGGGCTATTTTGGGGCTATTTTGGCATGTGTACTGTAACTGTACGTATGTATAGCCCATTCAATAGCCCATTCAATTGCATAAGTAACCCCCAGAGAGACAGCATGCACTTACCTTTACTATTTGATCATCAATTATCATCGGTCCAACGAAAACCATGACCGTTCCAAACACCACTGACAGTGCCCCCAACACCATGAACACAACTGCCACCTTGGATTTATCCACGCAGCCCATAGTTGCACTTTGCAGAGAGAGACCAGAAATAGTTAAAAACTAGCACACTACCTTTCCGATAAAAGCTGGCAGTTGACAGTCATTCAAGGAAGCTATACTTGTTGTGTGTCTATTGTAGTAGGATAAAATGATGAATTATGATAATAATAATAAGAGACGTGTCACTGTCTTTAGAGTTAAAAGATGCGTTAACTCTGCAGTATATTGATCTAAAGGCAGAAGTGCCAGTCTGCCAGAGCAGCGAGCCTCATAATCTCACACTGACTCTCAGTCTGACTGACCTACTATTGTCCGTCTCTGCCCTGGCAATGTTTATATTCTTCAGGCCACGCCTCTGCCGCCGCAAAGCTCTGTGGGAAATGTGGTCCAATTGCATTTCAAAGCAGCAATGTGAATTTAAATGATATTTATTGTTATTTCGAAGGGGGACCAATGGAAATCTTTACGTATAACTTATGTTATGTTACATATAACCAAATGTTTACTTTATTAAACATCATTATAGCCCTAAATGTACTGCATATTATGACTATAAACTCTAAACCTCTTCATTGTTCAAAGAAAATAGGACTTTTCCCAGTTAAATATCCAGTTTATCTCCAAAATAGGCGGCCCATAGAAAGAAAGAAAGAAAGAAAGACAGACAGACAGACAGACAGACAGACAGACAGACAGATAGATAGATAGATAGATTAAAGGACCATTTATTCCAGCCAGAGTCATATACCAAATACATTTGGTATAGGACAACTGAAAATGCGTTTCCCAAAGAGCTGGAGAGCGTGCGTACAGTGCGTTTGGATAGGACCAATATATGTCAATGATACCATCGAGCTAAACCAGACGCACGGAAATACCGCAGGCTATCCTACGCATGCTCTAAAAATATGATCGGTTTTAATTTTTTGCGTGCGTATGACCCCATGCGCGCGTATCTATCCTCCCGGAAGGTCCCGCACAAATCTGCCGCGCGCCACAGATCTGGTGTAGCCGGGGCATTTCGCACGCATACTTTGTGCGCGCAGTGCGCTTACGTCAAACGCACACATGCCCGGTGTAGCTTGGCAGTCAACAGTCATGGGCTGTATTTTGCGTGTCTTAAGTACCAGGTCTTATTCCCTAACTTGAGTAAACTAAAGACCTGGAGGCATTGATCACGCCTCCAGGTCGTTAGTTTACTCAAGTTAGGGAATAAGACCTGGTACTTAAGACACGCAAAATACAGCCCTCTGTCTCAACTAAGTAGCCTCGGCCCTCGATACCCAGGCTTTCATTCTTCGGAGCAAAACAAGTCTCAAGAGACTAGCAGCACACATACAGTATACAGTACAGCAGAGTAGAGTAGGCTGTAGCCAAGGTCAGGTCAGGACATGTAAGTGAGAAACAGTTCAGATGTAATAGTCTGATATAGGCATGTGTGTGTGTATATGTCAGCACTCCAGATTTATGACTATTATATACGTATGTACAAAGGTCTGTGTGTGTGTGTGTGTGTGTGTGTGTGTGTGTGTGTGTGTGTGTGTGTGTGTGTGTGTGTGTGTGTGTGTGTGTGTGTGTGTCGTGCACGCACGCACACGCACACACACACACACACACACACACACACACACACACACACGTGTGGATTTTGAAATGATGGGGTTTCACCACCTAACCCTGGAGACTGGAGACCATATGGTTGGTCAAACGAAATCAGAACAATTTGTTGTCAGAACGTTTGCGGGATACCATTAAACTGAGCTATTAAGATCTTTGATGTTATACTGTATGAATGAACAGATGGACCTTAAAGAAGAATAATGCAATTAAACATTAAACAATACATGCAGTGCATATATTTAGTGAAACATGCTATTATACTGATCAGCTACAGCTCTCCTTAACAGGCTGGCTGGGCATGGAGCTCCAATGATAATGCTGGTCTTTGCAAGAAAGAAAGGTTCCTCTCACCCACTTACAGTATGCCTACGTTATGAGGCAAGAACTATGCAGAATTGTGTCAAAACTCTGTGTCAGAGGCTAGTCGACACAAAGTATGATCACTGATCAGATTAAAGGAACCATCCATGTTGTCGTTTCTGTTTTCTTGCCTTCAATGTCATGTTGTAGTTTTTTCTTGTTCAGCACTTTGGTCGGCCTTTGGCTGTTGGAAATGTGCTATATAAATAAAGTTTGATTGATTGATCCATACCATGAACCCTGCAGCCTCCCTGTTTGGAAATTGGGGCCATTTATAGGTGAAAGTGTATTTATTTATTTTTGCTTTTCTGTCTATATTTGGATAGTACTACAGTTGAGAAAGACAGGAAACAGGGACAGAGAGAGAGAGAGAGAGAGAGAGAGAGAGAGAGAGAGACTGGGTGGGGAGAGGTATACGCAGCAATTAAAGGCCGTCTGCATGGGAATCGATCCTGTGATTCGCTGCCTTAACCACTATATAGGCCACATCAGCAACACAAATTGCAACACCGTTTCAACCCATTTTGGGGCGGGAACCCCTTTTGGTGTTGCATTATGTAACGCCAATTGAAAAATAGCAGATCTACAAGCTACGAGCTTGTAGGTCTGCTATTTTTGAAGAATCGTGAAAAGTGACATGAAAAGTGTTTGAGAACGACTGACATAGAAACATATATTTTTCAAGAAAACGGTCAGGGTTTAGAAGACATTTGCAGAATCGTTCCCAGGTTATAAGAGCAAAGGAGCCAGGTAAGGTGCTGTGGGGTGTCCATATGATTTAGGAGCCAGGTAAGGTGGTGTGGGGTGTCCATATGATTTCCTATAGGCATCCTATCTGGGCATGTCACCTGGCGAGGAACGAGGAAGCCAAGGGGGCAGACTTTAAGGGCCAGATGGGGGGATTATTAGCTGCACGCAGGGCTGGACTGGGACGAAAATTCGGCCCGGTCATTTTCGCGTGAATTTGGCCAAGACTGGCCCACCACAACCAGCGCGCAGATAGCAGAAACTCTACCGCCCCCTCCATCGAGGCACACACACACACACACACAAACAAGCCCCTAATACCACCACTTTTACAGAACAACATATCTGATACAAACCAACAGACAACTACACAACCCTTTGTAGAGGGTTTATTTGTCACTCACTGATACAGGTACAGTGAAATTATCATGATGGCAGAATGGCAGCACGCCCGGACCTTTCCTGGTGGCCTGCCTGACTGTAAAAAAAAAAATCATGGCGGCCCCTTACGGTCGCGGCGCCCTGGCTGCACGCTGGCCTCAGATCACAATGGGATCCCATAGTATGAAGTGGCTAATGTGTTCCAGGGAAGGGAAGTCTGCATGGAGGACCTCTCTGCTGGAGCTGTTCCCCCAGAGACCAGACTCCAGATAAGCGGATAAAGACGGACGGATGGACGGACAGTTTATACAAAGACAGTGGTTTTAGTGAAACGTAGAACTTTCAAATGTACTGTACAGAGGTCAATTGGTTTAACACAATTTAAACGAGGCAGACTTGCTCTTATTTCAATAGTTGGTATTTTGCACCGGTGTTATTTTCATTCATTCTTCTGCCTTGTTCCAATAAAGATAATAATTTTGCTCTAAATGTCCTCTTCTCCAGTACACATTTTGGGGGCCAAAAGACCTGGACAAGAAAGAGCAGCCATGATGCATCTGACCACACTGTGAAATATGCTGTTTTAATTCACTGGGATGGCTGGAAGCGACATTGTGGGTCTCGTCTTTTTAGCAGCAGTGTCAAAAACTGTGCAAACAAAGCAGAACTTGAGAGGAGTCACTTGTCGTTGTCATGTTTTTGTTATTTTGACCGCATGTCCTCAGACCATACATGAGTGAGTTTAATCACATGCCTTCCTTCCATGCTAAACGCTGACCCACACACGTTTAATGAGGAAGTGTCCTTGCACACTTGATGTCATGCATGTGCATCTGTACACAAACACATCCACGCGGGAACGTCAATTATGAAACAATGAAACACTTTGACACACGCTGATGAGACAGCCTTACATGTCGGTTCTACTGAAATGCTATACGTTCAATATAGGCCTGCAGTCAATCTAAGATTTGACCCAAAATAAATTGCGATAGTAATCGTTCAAGGTTTCTTTTATGATCATTAGGGTCATTCAAATAACATGTCAAATATCAAGGCAAAAATGTGGCAAACTAGGGGTTATTCATGATTCTGAAACAATTGGAAGCATTCGTTTTGCACGAAAAACACTCCTTGGGCTAAAAACGGCCATACCCGTCTTCACAAAAAGGCGATATTTGATGTAAAAAGAGGGGGCCGGGAGAGTGTTTTCGACACAATGACGTAATGATGTAGTGACGTCATCAGAACCGTGTAAAAATGACCTTTAAAAGAGAACTGTCAAATGAATGAACATCATTTAGAAACGTAATTTAGTCATTAGATACATTTTTGTCTGTTTATACGCTTCCGTCAACAACGCTGACACCAAGACTTTATGAAACCGCTGTGAGCCGCCGCGGTGCCGGTGTGTGCGATGTTTCTATGGACGGCGGTGAATCCGAAAGAAAGACCAGGAGTCTGTCTAGCTGCGATGGAGGAGGAGGAGGGCAGGATCACGTACCGGCCAAGCCAGGAGGCTTGCACATCTTCCTTCCCCGGCGGCCGGTCAGGTCGGGCCCGGACCATCAGGCCCCGCAAGTGCTCACCGCCAGCCAACGCTTCGGCGCGGACTACAGAGGTGGTCATCAGAGCCCGGACAGCCCCCCCTCTGCACAGCATTCCTCACAGGCCCCCCACCAGGCGCTCGGCTCCAGCCACAGGTTCGGCATGAGCCTCAAACGTGGACAAAGCCTGCAGGTCAACAGCAACGACCCCCTGAAGCGTTCCTCGCAGGGCGGCACCAGACTCACCTCCAACCAGAGGTTCGGCGTGAGCCTGGAACGCGGGCAGCGCTCCAACCCCGCGACCCTGCAACAACCCCAACACGGTGGTCCGACCGGCGCCACCTTCGAGGTGAGCCGCGCCGAGCCGGGACAGAGTCCGTGCTACGGCGTCGTCCACGTCAAGGTCGTCCAGTGCGAGGGGTCTCTGTGCAAGGGGATGTCCGACGTGGGCTGCCGGCTGGGCAGGGCCTGGCATCACCTGGTCACGTTCTTCACCTTCCTCAAGGTCTTCCTCGCCAAGTGGTGCCCTCCGACGTGGCTCGTGGCCCTCATGGTCGTCGTCCCTCTGCTCACCCTGAGCGGCCTGCGGCGGTGGGGGGATGGTCGGGGCGGTCTGCTGCCCACCCTGCCCGCCGTCATCAACGTGACGACGGAGGTGTGGAGGAAGTCGTCGGGCGACTCGGAGCGCGTGCTGCGTCTGGAGCACAGCATCGCCATGCTGTGGGAGCACATGGAGGACGTGATGAGCAAGATCACCAGGCAGCTGGGAGAGGAGCGGCGGAGCCGGGAGAGCACCCAGCAGCTCCACGACTACCACCTGGCCAGCCTGGAGCGCCTCATACACAGCAAAAAGGTCACCACGGCGCCTCCCACGCCGGCCACGCCGGACAACATGCGGGAGATCATCGCCACCCGGGTCCACGAGGAGATCCGGAGCATCTTCTACGGCGGCAACCAGCTGGGATCCAACACCGAGCTGCACACGTCCCACCTCATCCACGACCTCCTCCGCTGGCTGTCGCATCGCTACATCAACGAGGACGACTTCAACAGCGCGCTGGCCGGCCTGGAGCGCAGGGTCCAGCTGAAGATCGAGCGGTTCGAGCACGTGGAGACGACGGGATGCGCCGGGACGGGGACCTCCACCCTCATGAGGGAGGAGGTGATCGGGATCGTGCAGGGCGTCCTGAAGCAGTTCTCCCAGGATCGGACCGGCATGGCGGACTACGCCCTGGAGTCGGCGGGCGGCAGCATCCTGGACCGGCGCTGCTCCGGGACCTACATGAAGAAGACGGCGCAGATCGTGGTGCTCGGCGTGCCCGTGTACATCCACAACTCGCCGTGCACCGCCATCCAGCCCGAGACTCAGCCGGGGAAGTGCTGGCCGTTCAACGGCTCCCGCGGTCACCTGGGCATCCGGCTGAGCATGAGGATCGTGCCCACGGCCTTCTCCCTGGAGCACATCTCCAAAGCGCTGGCCGCCAGCGGAGCGATAGACAGCGCCCCCCGGGACTTCAGGGTCTACGGCCTGGACCGCGAGGACCAGGAGGAGGGGATGACGCTCCTGGGCACTTACACCTACGAGGAGGACGGGGAGCCCCTGCAGACTTACGCCGTGGCCGAGGGGAACGGGCGAGCCTTCGAGTTCGTCCTGGTGGAGGTGCTGTCCAACTGGGGACACCCGGAGTACACGTGCATCTACCGCTTCAGGGTGCACGGCACGCCCGACAGCCCGGCGGCACGCCGCGCCGCCGCGGCGGAATCGCGGATTCCTCTGCCGCCGACCGATTCCAGTCGCTCGGATTCCACAGAGGGCAGCGTGCCTTATTGGCCATTCTGAAGCAAGAACCTCCATAACTCTCAGAGGTTTACAGACCCGTTCAGAATCCCCTCCCTGGACCCAACTTTAAGAACCACTTCTCCAAAGGACGATTTATAATCAGTTGAGTAGAGATATGTCATGCACCTGATATAGAGCGTCGCAGTCCCACCCCCTCGTGAGACCCCGGAAAAGAAATCCCCGTTCATTTTCCTCATAGACTTTTCAGAAAGTATTTATTTAAAGACGTTTATACGCCGCGGACAAAGCCAACTCTTGTCGTGACAAATCATGACAATAAACACAATATTTTGGGCTAAAAACAAAGAATTAAAAAGTAAAAAAGAAAAACGGCAGGTTACAACACTTTTTTTGTTGTTTTTCTTCTTTGCAATTATTTGTTTGGTCCAAAATATTGTGTTTGTTTGTCATGATTTTGTCACGACTCGAGTTGGCTTCGTACGACGCTTAATAAAAGGTCTTTTAAATAAATACTTTATGAAATGTCTATGGGAAAAATGCATTGGGATTCATTTCCTGGGCCTGGCGTGGTCATGAAAGGGGGGCAGGACTGCGCCGCTCTTTAGCCCCATGTAGAGCTTATAGTTCTGCTGTTTTTTGGTGTGCAACCAGGTGCGCCGCCAGGTATAAATCAAGCATAATTAACCTGTGTAAATACAAGCCCTGCTGGTAAAGCCAAGCCCTATAGAAGGTTAGTTCTAAACCTTTTTTACTGGCTCCACCCCCCCCCCCCCCTAATAAAGCTGTTCTTATTTAGTTTCTGTTTTCTGTAAAGTGACTTTGTGAGTGTCTAGAAAAGTGCTATATAAATTATGTATTATAATTATTAGTAGTATTAATATACATACATACATAAACTAGAAGTTCCAAAAACCTTAGTCATAAAAGCAAAGGTTTAAAACCTAATGTTGTCATCTGGTTGACTATGAATGGAATGAGCAGGCACACCGGTTTAGAACAATCATCTTACCAACAATAACATAATTAGACCTATTGTGCTAATTGTTATGGAAACTAGTGGACTAGTGTGTGTGTGGGGGGGGGCTCCTTTTTCACAGCTTGACAACCTTTTCTTTTCTTTTTTTTGGGTCGTTAATCCCCTTTAGTTATTTTGCTGTAATCCCTTCAAACCAGCACGTGGTGAAGTCCTTGTGTTGGTTTGTTTGTCTGTCCGAGGCTAATCGTGTTATAGTGCTACATCTGAACCTCTGCGATTTTTTGTGCATGCCCGTAGGTCAAGGTCAAGGAAGGCCTACAGAGGGCGTTCCTCAAGGTTCTGGCCTCGGACCAGAACATTTTAGTATCTAGACAAATAACACTACAATGTAATTTCCATTTTTAGGAAGATGAGTCCATTCATAAAAACTGGTAGGCCTATAAACTATACAAAGACTAAATTGAATGAAATATTGATAGTTTTTTTGATTGATTCTGTTAATGAAACTTTTATATTCGAGAGAGAGCAGTACGTGCTATAAATATTCAGGGCATTTGGATAGATGATGAACTTGCTTTTAGAGTCCATATAGATTTTTAGGTTTTTAACACTTGCAGTTGAGACAGAAATTGGGTTTTCCTTTTAGAAATGAATCCGGCTTCCCTTTCTTTACAAGCAAAAGTGATTGTTTTCCTCTCTGGATTACCGACATTAAGCAACACAATTTACGTTTTCCTTCATAATTCACAGGCTACTTGAAATACATCTTTTGATATAGGAAACATACATGTGCCATAATTAATACTACAATTTTTAAGATTTCACTAGTAAGGACTAAGACTAAAATATAGTCAGTTTTACAGAGGCAGAGTTATACACAATGTGACGGTGCAATTGTAACTGTAAAAATAGGTTACCATGTTAACATTCTTACTAAAGAATGTTGTATACTTAGAATTATTTTTTATTAGAATTAGAGTTATTTTATTTTACAACTTTTTTATTTAAGTGTATTTCTACTCTGAAATGTAGTAATACAAAGTATGTAATCCCAGACAAAACTTCTGCTCGCGTTCTAAAACATATGTTATACAATTGACCCCGATCGGTCAGCCATGATGAAATCCGACAGAGACACCTATAAGATAAGATAGCATAGACTGTTAATTTGTGACCAATAACAGAGACACCAATGCATCACCAAGTTTACATTTGCTGGCATCTAAACCTTAGACAGCAGAAGGAAAATAGGCCCACTGCACATTCATTCTTCAGTTTTTGTTGAAAACTTCTGCTTAGATGTCTCATCCCACTTTTCTGATTCATATTCATATTCATATTATTGAGTGTGTTACTTTTGACCCCAGTTGGATATATAGTAGGCTATATCCCTCTGTATTTTTGATATACGCACAGAACACATATTAGTTTTTATTTATGTAGCCCAGTGGTTTTCAATACTTTTCATATTGAGGTCCATTATATAAGCCTATTCAGCATTTGAGCCACGGTTTGGACCAACATTTGATGAGATTTAGCCTCTCAGACGCAAAAGTTGTTATCGTTGGATAAGGTTTTGTCCACTATTCCATGATGTATTGGCCTGGGTCGTTGGAGGGATAACAGGCAAATGTCAGTTTCTCAAGAGTTACCAACTCTCCATCATTTAGCTGGGGACCACCTGGAACCCCCTCAAGGACCACTGGTTGAAAATCACTGTTGTAGCCTTACTATAGCCTTAGTAGCCCATTAGATTGTATTTATTCACGTTATTTTAGAACAGCTTCTCTAGATTAGCTCTGTCCCAGAGCTGTCTATATGTTTCCCCTGAAGTTAGTTTTATTCAGTTCAATTATTCAGGGGCCCTTTTGCAGACTGACGCATAGTTTGACTACCAAACTATGGAACAAACTCCCCGGTGCAGTTAGAACTGCAGACTCACTCCCAATTCTCAGCTGTTATCTGAAGACTCACTTCTTCAGACTCCATTTTAGCCCATTATAATAGCACTTGTTGTCGTACGTATAGTACTTGCCATAGAGCTTGCCCTAGCCTTGACAGCAAAGATAAGTGCAAAGATAATAGATCACATGTTATTTAGACAGAATGATGCCAGGCTCATTTGTTGTTATATAAGTTTTAATGTACATATTATACTTACCTATACCTATCTATACCCAAGGTTAATTAAAGAAGGTTAGGATGCGAAGACGGTACATACGGTGGACTCCATGTTGCTCCCTGGAAGGAAAGAAACATGCGCAATTGAGACCAAGGAAGCTGAATGCAGAAGTGTTGGCTGCATATATCCCATTGCGCATGTTTCTTTCCTCCCAGGGAGCAACATGGAGTCCACCTTATTTAATTAACCTTGTCTATACCCATCTATGGCCAGCTTTGTTTGTGTGTACCACGGAATGTGATAATTTGATTGGCTGAGCACGGAATGTGATGATGTATGTATGGTGCATGGCGATAAGAGCACCCCTCACTTCACACGAGTGTGATTTATTTTTCTTTCTTTTTGACATTATATTTGTTTAGACTGCTGATCTGTTATTGGTGTACCTTATGATACTATATATTACTGAGGCACTGCACTGTTTCTATGGATTTGATGCATTGTTTACCTTGATTACTGTAAATCACTCTGGATTAAGAGCATCTGCTAAATGCCTCAATTGTAAAGGCTCCTCACTTTGCACCACAGGGTGAACTGAAGTCAGGGCAGGGGCCCCATGAGAACATCAATACACAGCATGGACATGCGTGGTCATATTCTTTAGTTTTGGGGTCTGACTGAGAGGTTAAATCTCATCAAACGGTGGTCGGAGGCTCGAATGCAGATTGAACTAGAACTGCACTCTGTCGAGTGCATACTTGCTTGTTGCACACTAGTAGGCCATAAATGGCCAACTAGTGCGCAAGCAGAGCGCGCATGTAATGTTTTCGCCCGCTGTAAACTGCCAAATCTCAGTATCTCTGTGAAGGAATGTTTGAAATGATTAATGTTTAGATGTAATTATTTGCTACCTACTATACATGTAAACATTTAGTATTAAGTATGATTCTAGTTTCTATCTATATAAGAAATACTTTTTTATCGTTGTAGATATATTCTGGATCCCTTTTTTTTTTCAGAGAAAAATAAATCACTTATATGTGTTGAAAAAAAAAGGTATATAAACTGAATTAAAATATGTTATACAGTATACTTTTTCTGCAAACGGTGGAATCTCAATATCTCTGTGAAGGAACATTTGAAATGTGTAATTATTAGGTGTAACTATTTACTACCTATCTAATTTATGTATGTAAACGCCTATAAAAAAAAGTATATAAACTGAATTAAAAATTTAATTTTAATTTTAAATCTATTTCATGTTAGACTATAGTGATATTAATACTAAATCATGGTCAGAGTAATATGTGTCTCTAACTTCAATTTCTATAATAATACTTTCACATTTGTTAAAATATACATGATCTAAAATATTTCCGTAATCTGTAGTTGGATTTGTATTTAATTGTTTAAAGCCTAATTTTGACATGTAGGTCTTTATACTTCTTTCTATCTTAGTATTATGGTCTTCATTGAAATCTCCTATTATCAAAATTGCAGAAGTCGGAGATGATATATACTGTACCATGTATTCGAGAAATGTGTTTAATTTTGAAAGCTCTGTTTTAGGTGATCTGTACATAAGAATGATATATAGATTTTTTTCTTTTACATGTATACATATATGTTCTACTTTCTCTAATATCCTGCTTTCAGTTGGAATTTCTTCAATGGAAATATCTTCTTTTCTTTTAGCAAACATAACTCCCCCACCTATATCTTTTTCTCTATATCTTTTCCTCATCCGCAGAAAAACATCAAATCTGTGCCCGTATTGCTGGATCAATGATGACGAAATGACCATATTTCTTACGTCATCATTTAGAGCTAGTCATACACGTATTTCTTACGTCATCATTTATAGCTAGTAATACATCAAATCTGTACCCATATTGCTGGACCAATGATGACGAAATGACCATATTTCTTACATACACACCACGTACTCTAGTCCCAGCAGATCAGGCACAATTTGGTAAATAATTTTTTTATTGATTATGTATATAGTATACGTATGACTAGCTCTAAATGATGACGTAAGAAATATATATAGTATATATATAGTATACTGTATAAAGTGTGTAGTTGTAAGTTGATTAGCGGTATTCTGTGGTCACTTTGGTCCAAAAACCGTGACAGCCGTTCCGCCATTTCAGGACCCCCCCAGAAAAACATCAAATCTGTGCCCGTATTGCTGGACCAATGATGACGAAATGACCATATTTCTTACGTCATCATTTAGAGCTAGTCATACACGTATTTCTTACGTCATCATTTAGAGCTAGTCATACACATACACACACATTTGAGGCTTACGCAGAAAAACATCAAATCTGTGTCCGTATTGCTGGATCAATGATGACGAAATGACCATATTTCTTACGTCATCATTTAGAGCTAGTCATACACGTATTTCTTACGTCATCATTTAGAGCTAGTCATACATCAAATCTGTGCCCGTATTGCTGGACCAATGATGACGAAATGACCATATTTCTTACATACACACCACGTACTCTGGTCCCAGCAGATCAGGCACAATTTGGTAAATTATTTTTTATTGATTATGTATATAGTATACGTATGACTAGCTCTAAATGATGACGTAAGAAATATATATAGTATATATATAGTATATAGGCATATACTATATATGTATACATATATACTCTATACTCTATACTGTATAAAGTGTGTAGTTGTAAGTTGATTAGCGGTATTCTGTGGTCACTTTGGTCCAAAAACCCTGACAGCCGTTCCGCCATTTCAGGACCCCCCCAGAAAAACATCAAATCTGTGCCCGTATTGCTGGACCAATGATGACGAAATGACCATATTTCTTACGTCATCATTTAGAGCTAGTCATACACGTATGTGTATGACTAGCTCTAAATGATGACGTAAGAAATACGTGTATGACTAGCTCTAAATGATGACGTAAGAAATATGGTCATTTCGTCATCATTGGTCCAGCAATACGGGCACAGATTTGATGTTTTTCTGGGGGGGTCCTGAAATGGCGGAACGGCTGTCACGACAAATGGACCAGGCCGATCACATTACTTGCGCGCTCTGCTTGCGCAAGTAATAACAGGCCTTGAAATATGAAATGAGTTGAAAATGTAGGCAGAAAGCTGCCTCTGCAACAGGTGTGTACACCATACTGTGAAACACCAATCCTTGTCATGAGGTTATAGAATAAACGTACTTATGCCGCCATCTAGTGGCTACTGGTGGTAGTACTCCACATTCATTTTGTCAATAGGTTAATTTGGATGTCATGTGTCACAAGTCAACTAATAGCCTATAGTGTTTGTCTTTTTTAATATAACATTAGATAAAGTGTTGCGTTGTGGTCTTGGCTATATGTCACATCAGCCTCAATAAAAATTTGTCCATAGACGATATAGGAATACTTGTATTAATTTGTAGACAGTATGGTTGGGATCCAGAACATTGAGGTCCGCTCACATTTGGGTCCATTTCCAGGTATTTTATCCAACTGTCAAAAGCTGGTATGTGGACTTCACAAGACGTCTGCTATACAATTAATACTGGTGGTTCTCGAACGTTTTAATTTCAAGTAGCGCCATAACTTTGAGTGTCTACAAATCAATGGACCCTTATGGTTCCATTTCAGAGTTACAGACCTGTAAGGGACCACTTGTAGTAACCCCCTCAACTATCCCAGAGGGTCCCTGGAACTAACTCACCTTGGGAATCACTACAGTAACATTATTATAGTATGCATGATTCATTTGTGTTAACTTCAAACATTTTAATAAATGTCAAAATTAAAGTTAAATGGACCCGTTAAGTTATCTGACCGTTAAGAGGGAATCGCTAAGGAACCGGAATCTTTAACATCCTAAAGCAGGGGTGCCCAAAAGGTAGATCGTGATCTTAAGGCTGTTCAGGTAGATCACATGACATGCCCCTAAAGAAGATTTAATTTAAATATTTGAAAAAAACATTTTCGGCACCTACCACTTGAATTAAGGTGACTTGATTGATTGACGTCAAAAGTGCCTGCTTAGCTGTGCACAAAAAAACCCTCATAAGCATTACAAATGTAATACAAATAAAATCTGCCCATCTATTACCCATTCCAAGTGCCTTTGTCTTATATGTAACGCAAACTCTGCTATTCCAAAGCCATCTCAGGTACATATTTAAACTATATTCAGCAATGGGCTAATATCTTTTGGGTTGTACAGTAGATCTTGTTGAGCTGCTGGTCAATTTGAAAGTAGCTCTCAAGTCAAAAAGGTGTGGGCACCACTGTCCTAAAGAGCAGCAGTCAGTGGAGAGAGCATCCATCCATCTAGCAGCTTGGTAGTGGATTATTCTTTTTCTACATTGACACACATACTGTACCTACATTAATCATTATAGCATTAACGATACACAGGCATGACACATTCTTACAATTAAACATTTTTATTGCATTAAGTGCAAATGGTTTGGCATGTTTTGCTGAGTATAATGAACCACAATGCTCTATATGTACATCGCAACAACGCATTTGTGTATTTCTTTTTTTATATTGTCATCTTTAACATTGACATCCAACCCAAAAGCACTTACCGTGCTTTTAAACTTTGGCAAAAATAGGCGATCTACAAGCCAACAACACGGTGCAGTCAATGTGACACGTTGCGGGCGGGCTTGTAGATCGGCCATTTTCACCTACAATGACCTGCCCCAAAATGGTTTCAAAAGTGGTCGAAGGTTTTTGTCCATATAATCCATGATTGAGCCAACTTCCTGCTCCTGGAATGACGTCACTACGGATATCCAGAGTTGGTGCTGGCTAGTCCTCGCTCTCGCATCGCAGTACCAGCGACGTACAGTATGCTGTGTTCACACAGACGGCTACGAGAGACACAAAGCGACGCAGCGTTTATCCGTCGCTGAGTCGCTGTGGAAATGTTGCTCAACGCGCTAGTTGACGCCATCGAGTGTGCATCCGACCGACGAGCAAGAAAAATATATGAACTAAAATATAAAGTGTGGGTTTAAAATCAACATGGAACTAGCAGACAGAAACAATTATTTTTTTACAAGCACGATTTGTGTGGAGAGCGACGGCGAGTTGAAATAATGAAACAACACTTGTGTATAGCTTCTGAAGCCAGCTCAACTAGGATTGTAACCTTGTAAATTCACTTTGCATCTTCCACTGGAAAAATGTATAGTAGCCGTTTGCCAGTGTGGACGCAGCAACACAGTACAGTTACGTAGCACTGTACATAAAGTACATAACTGTACATATAGTACATAATGACTGTACTTCCAGCTGTCTCTAGGACTTGGCAGGTTTTCCAGCAGGTTTTCCAGCTTTCCTCCTGCCTCCACTGTAACTGAAGGTCTTCAGTGGATTCTGGCCTCGTGTGTTCTGAAGAGAGAAAGACAGGACATTAAATTATTATTAAAGACAGGACATTAGATTATTATTAAAGACAGGACATTAAATTATTATTAAAGACAGGACATTAAATTATTATTAAAGACAGGACATTAGATTATTATTAAAGACAGGACATTAAATTATTATTAAAGACAGGACATTAGATTATTATTAAAGACAGGACATTAAATTATTATTAAAGACAGGACATTAAATTATTATTAACCCATTCTGACCTGAGATCAGATTCATACGAGGTTTCCGCCGGACACACACTGGTCTGATGAACCCATTCTGACCCGAGATCAGATTCTAAAAATGTCAGTCGCTCTTCGATTTTTCTAAAATAGCAGACCTACAAGCTCGTATCGCGCCACTCGGTGGCGCGATATGAGCTTGTAGATCTGCTATTTTTCAACAGCTTAAAGCATAACATGATGCCGACACCAAAATTGGTGCCCGGTCAGAATGGGTTATAGACAGGACATTAAATTATTATTAAAGACAGGACATTAAATTATTATGTTCTGAAGAGAGAAAGACAGGACATTAAAGGATGCCAGTCAATTCCTTCATCAAGTATCTTTAGGTCTGCAACGTCTGGGATGAGTCGCCAGATGATAATTAACAAGAAATCACAGATTGAGGTTTTTATATGAAATATTCGAGACCAGCATTTTGGTTTTATGGAAGATGCTTCTGAACATATTGCTATATTTGACCACTTGACAAATGCTCCAATCTTAACCCATTTAGACCTTTAGTCTTCCGATTTCTTTTTTTTTTCAAAGATTTGTGCCACATTTTTATATACTAGCATACGTTTGTGTCTCTCACCTTGAAGGTGGGCAGAACGTTTGTGTCTCTCACCTTGAAGGTGGGCTTAACGTTTGTGTCTCTCACCTTGAAGGTGGGCAGAACGTTTGTGTCTCTCACCTTGAAGGTGGGCTTAACGTTTGTGTCTCTCACCTTGAAGGTGGGCAGAACGTTTGTGTCTCTCACCTTGAAGGTGGGCTTAACGTTTGTGTCTCTCACCTTAAAGGTGGGCTTAACGTTTGTGTCTCTCACCTTGAAGGTGGGCTTAACGTTTGTGTCTCTCACCTTGAAGGTGGGCAGAACGTTTGTGTCTCTCACCTTGAAGGTGGGCTTAACGTTTGTGTCTCTCACCTTGAAGGTGGGCAGAACGTTTGTGTCTCTCACCTTGAAGGTGGGCTTAACGTTTGTGTCTCTCACCTTAAAGGTGGGCTTAACGTTTGTGTCTCTCACCTTGAAGGTGGGCTTAACGTTTGTGTCTCTCACCTTGAAGGTGGGCTTAACGTTTGTGTCTCTCACCTTGAAGGTGGGCTTAACGTTTGTGTCTCTCACCTTAAAGGTGGGCTTAACGTTTGTGTCTCTCACCTTGAAGGTGGGCTTAACGTTTGTGTCTCTCACCTTGAAGGTGGGCTTAACGTTTGTGTCTCTCACCTTAAAGGTGGGCAGAACGTTTGTGTCTCTCACCTTGAAGGTGGGCTTAACGTTTGTGTCTCTCACCTTAAAGGTGGGCAGAACGTTTGTGTCTCTCACCTTGAAGGTGGGCTTAACGTTTGTGTCTCTCACCTTGAAGGTGGGCTTAACGTTTGTCTCTCACCTTGAAGGTGGGCTTAACGTTTGTGTCTCTCACCTTGAAGGTGAGCTTAACGTTTGTGTCTCTCACCTTGAAGGTGGGCTTAACGTTTGTGTCTCTCACCTTGAAGGTGGGCTTAACGTTTGTGTCTCTCACCTTGAAGGTGGGCTTAACGTTTGTGTCTCTCACCTTGAAGGTGGGCTTAACGTTTGTGTCTCTCACCTTGAAGGTGGGCTTAACGTTTGTGTCTCTCACCTTGAAGGTGGGCTTAACGTTTGTGTCTCTCACCTTGAAGGTGGGCTTAACGTTTGTGTCTCTCACCTTGAAGGTGGGCAGAACGTTTGTGTCTCTCACCTTGAAGGTGGGCTTAACGTTTGTGTCTCTCACCTTGAAGGTGGGCTTAACGTTTGTGTCTCTCACCTTGAAGGTGGGCTTAACGTTTGTGTCTCTCACCTTGAAGGGGGGCTTAACGTTTGTGTCTCTCACCTTGAAGGTGGGCTTAACGACGCCATCTCTGCCTCGCCACTTCTTCTTCCTGCCCGACAGAGGGTTGATGATCCCCTTCAGGGATTTAGGAACTACAAAAGGGGGGGGGGGGGGGGGGATCAATGGAAACCATGAACGATACCAAACAATTAACAAAGTAACATTTCATAGGACCGAGTGTAATCCAAGCAGTGGGTGTTGGGTGTAGACCGAGTAGGCATTAGGTCTAACCTAGGTAGTCTGGGACGTTCTTCATGTGGGGCTTGATGACGGCAGGGTGCAGGTCTTTATCGTGCCTCAGCAGCTGCAGGTCCCTGGGGTTGTCCTCAAAATAGGTCTGAATTATAGGCAAAAAACAATCAGAAACATTATGATAAACATAATTATATAGTGGATGATGGGAGTCGCCAGTGGCAAACGATATTGTTGGAATTGCTTTCATAACGATTTGATGATTGATAGAAACACTGACAGCCAAACAACATCAAGGACATAGATACATTTCCTACATCACTTGGGTACGTTCAACATGTTTACAAAACCTTACGGTGTGGATGTTCAACGTCATTATCATTATAGACGTTATATTTATTAGTTATTGGTAGATAATATATTATGTATAGATTTGAGTCCATTTCTGTCTTGTCAGAGGATCATGAATGGCTCACCTTAAGTTTCTCAGAGTTGAGCAGTTCCTGTTTGATCTCTTTCAGTCTGGCTTCCTTTACTGCCTGTTTTGTCACGGAGCGCATGGCATCCTAGACACGATTTAAACACAATTATTACGCAGCAGTTCAATTTAAACAAAATGAGCATCTAACCAGAGCACTTTTAACATAATTATTACCTAACAGAGCACTTTAAACCATTCAGCACGGGAACCCCTTTTGTTGTTATACTTTAGCTATGTTAAACACAGCCTTTAAATGTATATTTGAACGGATTCCATTTTACGTGGT
>NC_139713.1:6189543-6209600 GCF_964188405.1 Protomyctophum parallelum
TGACGGCCCTGCCCCCTCTGCCTCACTGTAGGCTAGCCAGCAACCTCTGTGTTTGCAGAGTGGAGCAGGCCGTCAGCCCAATTAATGCTCACCTGAGGTGGGCGGAGCTTAGGGCACTATATAGGGAGCTCTCCTGGCTGAGCTCAGTCTCTCTCTGTCCTCCCTGCAAGCAGGACCTGTTACAGGTTGCCACCTGGCTCAAGGGCCTAACCGACCTTTTGTTTGAGTTATGTTTTGCACCAGCTAATACAACACGCACACACCACTCTCCATGCATCCACACACTGCACACATTACTGATGACTCATATCCTCACATCCCACACTTCATTATTTTGCTATTCTTTAATTATCTTATTATAATAAATATCATTACAAAACGTTTATGCTCTTGTGTGGACTCCCTGTTTTGCCATGCATCCCCTAGTGCATGACAAATGGGGGCTCGTCCTTACATAATTGATTAATTGATTTATTAATTGATTAATTCGTTTAAAGTTTTTTCAGTTTTTTTGAAATTCGGTTGAGTTTGTCTTGGTTGGGAGTTTCACACTTGAGTTTGTTTGTTTTTTGGTTAGGAGCCGGACAGAGAGTGCATTTGGCCCCAGTTCTCAGAGTGCAGCATTACAACAGAGGTAAGTGTTGGGATGTGTTTGGCAGGTGTTAATTTTGTTTATGGTTGGAACAAATCCCTTAGCGGCTTCACTGTTAGGGTGTTGGCTGTTTGTTCTTTTCTTTGATTTACTCTTAGTAGAGTTTTGGTCAGCGGCGGATCTTGGGGGTCACACTAGGTGGCTGGAGGGGAGAAATCCTCATGCCCGGGTGCCGACGGTAGGTTAAGATAGGTAAGTTAGTTAGGAATACTAGGTAATTTAGGGGGGGGTTTGTTCCATTTTACTTAAAGTTACTGTACTGCACCTTGTAATTCACAGCCCCAACACTTAGATTTGTTGCTAAAAAAAATTTGTTTGTTTGTTGTAACCTGCCAACAGAGAAATGAGTTCAGCTATGGATAAGTTTATTAAGTCTCCTTCAGTGGAGTACCTTGATCATTGTTCAAAGGATCAGCTATTGTTTATTGCTAAACATTATGACATCACAGTGACAGAAAAGCTCAAGGCAGCAATGAAGGCCGGTCTAATCAGTGGTCTGGTAGACAAGGGCATTTTGCAGCCTGTTGAAGACAAGGAGGATGAGGTCAGTTCAGAGGTTGAGTTCAAATGGAGGAAAGAACTTTTGATGTTAAAACAACAACATTCCTTGGAAGTGGAAAAAATTAAACAACGAACTGAATTGGCCAAATTAGATTTGGAATGCAAAAAGCTAGAGTTGGTTGAACAGGGAAAGTTATCAGCAGATGCATTGAATAATGGTAATACTGAAAGGGGAGGAGGTGTCAAAGCTATGGACATTGGCAGTAGCCTGAGGCTCCTTCCCAGGTTTAATGAAAAGGACCCTGACACCTTCTTTCTCTTATTTGACAGAGTTTCAGAGGCACAAAATTGGACAGATGCAGATTGTGCTTTAATGGTGCAGTCGGTACTCACAGGGAAAGCACAAGAGGCATTTGCTGCGTTAACACATATGGACTCTAGGAGTTATGTAAAAGTTAAAGAGGCAGTGTTAAAAATATATGAGAGGGTGCCAGAGGCATACAGACAGCATTTCCGTACCTGGAGGAAATGTGATGGTCAGTCTCATGTGGAATTTGTGCGAGATCTAACTACACAGTTTTCTCGTTGGTGTTCATCATCTGAGGTTGATGATTTCGAACAACTGTTTAACCTGGTGGTCTTGGAGCAGTTCAAGAACACAGTGCCATCTAATGTTGCCACATACATCACAGAGAAGAAAGTAAAGTCTCCAGGTGAGGCAGCAGTCTTGGCTGATGAATACATGTTGATTCATAAAGGCAATTTCAGTGACCAGAGTACACAAGGTTACAGGGATCCATTTTCTCATGTAACGGGCAGTTCTGAGTTTTACAGCCACAAGGCTGACCATGTGGTGAAACCGAGCGGGCAGGACAGCTCAGGTGAGGTATGTCACTACTGCAAAGGAATTGGACACTGGAAACTTCAATGTCCAGTTCTCAGATCTAAAGATTCGTCTTCCAGTTCACAGATAAGACCAGCTGCACTGGCCAATTCACTTAGGCCAGGTGCGTTACCTCAGCAGGGTTCGCGCTTGCAGCCACGGATGGATGGGTATCTACCATTCATTTCGGAGGGGTTCTTGGCGGTCAAAGGAAGTAACAAAAGAGTGCCAGTAAAGGTACTGCGAGACTGTGGTACACTTGATTCATTTGTGCGAGCCTCTATATTACCTTTTTCATCTGAAACAGACACAGGGGAGTCTATTTTAATTCAGGGAATGGGAATGGGTGTTTTTCCTGTTCCAGTGCATAAAATGTCTCTCGTTTCAGATTTGGTGAGTGGAGAGGTTCACATGGGGGTGCGGTCAGAGTTGCCGGTTGATGGTGTCGACATAATTCTCGGTAATGATCTCTGTGGAGAGCGAGTATGGGCAGATCAGGTACAGAATGTGATCACTCGAAAATGGCCCATGTCAGTTCAGAGAAACTGTTCATCAAACCGACAAAACAAACATGGCAAATCAAGGCGACGTGTGACAAAACAATGTTGCCCAAGTCAGACTGTAGTGAAAGCAGGAACGGTGAATCCTTCTCTTTGTACAGCCAGAGTGACTAGGTCCTCACCTAGAGTTACAGAGACGGGGGCAGTTCCAGGTCGGTTGAACATTTCTCAATACTTTACAAATCACAATACATCGACGTCCCTTCCAAAGTCAAATCAGAGAAGGATGGGATGGGATTTGTCACACCCACAGTTTGGTCATGTTCCATATCAAAAGGTTTTGAAAATGTGATTGTAGATTGGTTTTGTGTTGTACTGTTGCTCACTCTGTGATTTTGTTTCCTTGTCACTATAGGCTGTCCTGTCTCTGGTTCTCTTAATTCGCTCCTGGTATACAAGGTTGCTGAGGCTGGGGGCAGGATGGCATGGCAAAGTGGAGGAGGTAACAAGTATTAATAGTTGAGCGAACAGGGGCACATTTTCTTGTTTTGTTAAGCCTGGGTTATGGTTTGCAGATTGATATTGTAGTTCTCCAGTCCCACCTGTCCCAAGTGTCATTTCGCCAGAGCTAATTCGGGGCAGATGCGGAGGGCAGTGGGGCCACAGCTGGACTATTATATAGGAGAATGAGCATCCAGGGGCATTGTTATACAGTATTAGGTGGCTATTGGATTTGTTTAGTTTTGGATGATATTGGTTCTTGGTTGCTAATTTGTGTTTTGTTTTCCTTTTAGATAATGTGGTGGAACCTCATTTTTATGGAGGGGGGTGTGACGGCCCTGCCCCCTCTGCCTCACTGTAGGCTAGCCAGCAACCTCTGTGTTTGCAGAGTGGAGCAGGCCGTCAGCCCAATTAATGCTCACCTGAGGTGGGCGGAGCTTAGGGCACTATATAGGGAGCTCTCCTGGCTGAGCTCAGTCTCTCTCTGTCCTCCCTGCAAGCAGGACCTGTTACAGGTTGCCACCTGGCTCAAGGGCCTAACCGACCTTTTGTTTGAGTTATGTTTTGCACCAGCTAATACAACACGCACACACCACTCTCCATGCATCCACACACTGCACACATTACTGATGACTCATATCCTCACATCCCACACTTCATTATTTTGCTATTCTTTAATTATCTTATTATAATAAATATCATTACAAAACGTTTATGCTCTTGTGTGGACTCCCTGTTTTGCCATGCATCCCCTAGTGCATGACAAGAGTTCAATTATTGTTAAACATCTGCATTCATTAATTTACAAGTAGTCTAATTTACAAGTAGTCTAGTCGTTTGCCTTTGTTTGTTATATCTCATCTAATACAACGTCAGTACGGTACTACAGCATGGAATTGTGAACAAAATCTTATCAAAATATTAACAAAATATTCTATGTTTTGGATCTGAGAGGCTAAATCTCATCAAATGGTGGTCCTATTTTTTGCGGCTTACGCCTTTTATTGTTTTGTTTTTTTAAGGGACAGACAGTAGGCTGACAGGAAACGGGAGAGAGATGGGGGGGGATGACATGCAGTAAAGGCCGTGTCGGGCTCGGGAGTCGAACCCGCGGCACACTGCGACTGGATTACCAGTCGGGTGCCCAGACGGTTACGCCACGGCCTGGGCCGAAAACCCCTGTTGTACTACTTGTAGGCGGCTATAATTTTCACGAAATCATGGCCGTCTCTCTCTCTCTCTCTCTCCTGGCCTCCTGTACCTGGACTGGACGGGCAGCTCCGAGTTGAGCACGCAGGCGGGGATGCTGAACTGCTCCAGGAACAGCTTGAGGCGGTAGCAGCGCTCCACGGCGCCCACGAACAGCAGCGTCTTGCCCTGCACCAGGCGCAGCTTCAGCAGCGTGTAGATCAGCAGGAACTTGTCCTCCTCCTCGCAGCGGATGCTGTACTGAGACAGCTGACCGCTGTCCGGGAGCTGGGAGCCCTGGAGCTTCAGGATGACCTGAGGAACAACCATAGAGTTACAGCTGACCGCTGTCTGGGAGCTGGGAGCAGTGTTGTTTTCGTCGACTAAAACTAAGACGAAAAATGTTCGTCGACTACCGTTTCCACTGAAGAAAACTAAATGGAAACTAAATTAAAACTATGCTATGGTGACTAAAACTAAGACTAAATATACTGACAATTGTGTCAACAAATAAAAACTAGACTAAAATGTTAGGAAGGGACTAGTGGACAACAGATCCAGTATGAGTCATTTTACACTTGGTTACAAGCTCACAACGCGTCGCAGAGCTTGTAGATCGGCTATTTTCAGCAAGTGTAAAAAAAGTCATTATGACGGCAACAAGGCCCGCAAAAATACATTTTAGTCGACTAAATCACCTGTAGATTTAGTCGACTAAAATCTTATGACATTTAGTCGACTAAAACTAGACTAACACTAATACATTCCAGGTGACTAAAATGTGACTAAGACTAAGTGAAAACTATTCAGGAGACTATATGACTAAAACTAAAATAGAAATTTGCTGCCAAAAACAACACTGGCTGGGAGCTATGAGGAGGACGCTGTACTGAGACAGCTGACCGCTGTCTGGGAGCTGGGAGCCGTGGAGCTTCAGGATCACCTGAAACCAGGTTTCGTGAGATTAATTTGAACCCATTCTGACCTGAGATCAGATTCTAAAAATGTCTTCTACATCCAGACAGTTTTCTGAAAAAGCTATGTTTCTATGTCAGTCGTTCTTCGATTTTTCAAAAATAGCTGACCTACAAGCTCGTAGCGCGCCACTCGGTGGCGCGCTATGAGCTTGTAGATCTGCTATTTTTCAATAGCTAAAGCATAACATAATGCTAACACAAAAAGGGGTTCCCGCCCCAAAATGGGTTAATTTATTCTTCGTTTTTCTTTTAGGTTTTCATGACCTCAATTAGCCCTTCACTAAACCCCACCCCAAAAAAGCGATTGTCCAATACCCAATCCAAATAGTTTAGCAACGGTATGCTATGCAGGTCAAGCTTTCTTCGCTGCTAACGTGCCTATTGGACAAGGATGGGTTGGGGAGGGACTTAGTGAAGGGCTAATGAGGGCTTAATGAGTTAAATTATTGTTATAACATCTGCATTACTTACCGTAAGTTAATTTTGAAAGAAGTCTACACATTTTTATTGTAATAATAAAATATTATTTTTATTTTTGATCAACATTTGCCTGTTATGTCTCCTAATGGTACTAACATCAATACAACATGGAATTGTGGACAAATGCTTATCCGATGACAAGAAACAAAATATGTTTAGTTTTGGGTCTGAGGGGTTAAATCTCATCAAATGGTGGTTTGTGCCTCAAATGCCGAATAAATAATGGGTCTTGATGTGAGAAGTTTGAAAACCACTGCTTTAAGTCAAGACACTGCTGAAAACACATCTGTGCAGGAAAGCATTTCCCCCTAGATCACCTCATTTGCCATAACACATTTATGTTTGTGTATGCTTGAATTTGTCTGTCTGTTGATGTGGGCACATTTTTGCTCAGATAATGTGATTTCATGTTCCTATGTAGTTATTGCTACACATATTCTTTATCACCTTCCACAGAACATGATGTGAAACATGCATATATAGGTCTGTGTCCCTATCTGAACCGTTGATCCATGTCACAACAAAACCACTAGAATGACCGTGGACATTCGTCAAACCACTATTACATGTTGTTGTGTGTTTGTGTATGACCTTACAGTGTGTGTGTGTGTGTGTGTGTGTGTGTGTGTGTGTGTGTGTGTGTGTGCGTGTGTGCGACCTTACAGTGCGTTTGTGTACATTAAATGGATGAGAGAAAGTCTAGACTTGTGACCAGAGGGGCCCTGACACACATGACACTGTGTGTGTGTGTGTGTGTGTGTGTGTGTGTGTGTGTGTGTGTGTGTGTGTGTGTGTGTGTGTGCGCGTGCGTGCGTGCGTGCGTGCGTGCGTGTGTGTGTGTGTGTGTGTGTGTGTGTGTGCGTGTGTGCGTGTCTCTTACGGGGTTGTGCAGCAGCAGTTCTTTCAGAGCCTCTACGTCCTCAGACAGCGTGGCCGACATCAGGAAGGACTGGTAGATCTTTGGCAGGTGGCTGTGTTACACAAGCAACAAGAACAGGGGATTTAATGTATACTATATATCAGTGGTTCCCAAAATGGGGGTCCGGGGACCCCCAGGGGTCCTTGAGGGAACTTCCAGGGAGTCCCCAGCTAAATGATAGTTTGATAACTCTCAGAGTTAAATTAACTGAACATTTCGTCAACAAATAAAAACTAGACTAAAATGTTAGGAAGGGACTAGTGGACAAGAGATCCATATATAAGTCTTTATACAATTTTACAATACAATTATACAATTAGTACAATTAGTCTTTTTACAATTGGTTGCATGCTGAAAATAGCCGATCTACAAGCTCACAATGCGTCTCAGCGCGACGCGTTGTGAGCTTGTAGATCTGCTATTTTAAAATCAGCCATTACTGTAAAATCAGCCATTACGACGGCATCAAGGCCCGCCAAAATACATTTTAGACTAAAATCTTATGATATTTAGTCCACTAATACTAGACTAACACTAAAACATTCCAGATGACTAAAATCATTCCAAAGACTATGACCATAAACTAAAAGAGAGATTTGCTGGCAGAAACACCCCTGGTGTTCGTTCTCACCACAACAGGCTCTTGAGGTCCGCCTCGAAGCCGAAGGAGAAGAGCAGGTCGGCCTCGTCGATGACCAGGATCTCCAGGGAGGAGGTGAGGAGCAGGTTCTGGGCGTTCAGGTGCATCAGAACCCGGGACGGCGTGCCCACCACCACGTCAGGCTTCTCCATCAGGATGGGCCTGGTGCCCAGAAACACAAGGGATTAGGACCCCCGTTCTGACCTGAGATCAGATTCTAAAAATGTCTTCTCCATCAGGATGGGCCTGGTGCCCACAAACACAAGGGATTAGGACCCCATTCTGACCTGAGATCAGATTCATACGAGGTTTCCACTGGACACACACTGGTCTGATGAACCCATTCTGACCTGAGATCAGATTCTAAAAATGTCTTCTCCATCAGGATGGGCCTGGTGCCCAGAAACACAAGGGATTAGGACCCCATTCTGACCTGAGATCAGATTCTAAAAATGTCTTCTCCATCAGGATGGGCCTGATGCCCAGAAACACAAGGGATTAGGACCCCATTCTGACCTGAGATCAGATTCTAAAAATGTCTTCTCCATCAGGATGGGCCTGGTGCCCAGAAACACAAGGGATTAGGACCCCATTCTGACCTGAGATCAGATTCTAAAAATGTCTTCTCCATCAGGATGGGCCTGGTGGTGCCCAGAAACACAAGGGATTAGGATAACCCGTTCTGACCTGAGATCAGATTCTAAAAATGTCTTCTCCATCAGGATGGGCCTGGTGCCCAGAAACACAAGGGATTAGGACCCCCATTCTGACCTGAGATCAGATTCTAAAAATGTCTTCTCCATCAGGATGGGCCTGATGCCCAGAAACACAAGGGATTAGGACCCCCGTTCTGACCTGAGATCAGATTCATACGAGGTTTCCACTGGACACACACTGGTCTGATTAAATTGAGTGCTTTACAAACATTCATTCAAGTTTTGTTTATTCTCGAAATTACACTGAGTAATCAAACTCATTTTCAGTGTCGTCGAGTAATACAATATCATATCGAAAAAGAAAGAAAAAAACATCACAATACATCAGAAGATCAGGAAAAGAAAAACAAAGGATATAAATGTGAATTACATAAGTTTACAAATCAAAAGCTAAAACAAATTTCAAAACGATCTAAAAACAGTTACATATTGTGGGGGTCTGTATGCTCACCAAGGATTTAACCCATTCTGACCTGAGATCAGATTCATGCGAGGTTTCCGCCGGACACACACTGGTCTGATGAACCCATTCTGACCTGAGATCAGATTCTAAAAAATGTCAGTCGCTCTTCGATTCTTCAAAAATAGCAGACCTACAAGCTCGTATCGCGCCACTCGGTGGCGCGATATGAGCTTGTAGATCTGCTATTTTTAAATAGCTAAAGCATAACATGATGCTGACACCAAAACGGGTGCCCGGTCAGAATGGGTTAAAACGACTCAAGGGTACCAATGCAAACCAAGGCAGATAATGTATTATGGGATTTTAGTGTGAGCTTGTAGCCATTTTCACTGAATGTTCGACCCCCAGAATAGGGACGCTAAGGGTTGAAGTGGATCATCTTTATCTACAGTCCATCTGGACAACATGGATAGCTGTGACAAATAAGATAATGTGTTCCCTCTGATTAGACGGCTCTGATTCCACAAAACGTTGCATGAATCGTTTTTCTGCGCCGCAAAGCCAAACATAAACAAGCTAGTGCCACTGACTACTACTGTATAGAATCCAGGGCAGCAGTGTTTTATTGTGTCATCAAGACATATATTGACTTCTGTACCGACTAGGACTGCAAGTATCCATTATTTTATTCGATGGAACTCCTTTTTCGATTAATCGAGAGAGATTAATAGTTCTATTAACCCATTTTGACCTGGGAACTACAAATGTCTTCTGAATCCTGACAGTTTTCTGAAAAACCCTATGTTTTTATGTCAAGGACCCCCAAGATTATATAATTGGCCGCCAACCCCCATCTGAAAATATGTTGTTCCAGGGACCCCCCAGAAGCAAAGATTTGAGTTAAAAACTTTGGCTCTGAAAGAATATATATTCAAAGATTTGCGCCACATTTTCACGATTAAAAGAAATAGCAGACCTACAAGCTCATAGCGCGCCACTCGGTGCCGCGCTATGAGCTTTGTAGATCTGCTATTTTTCAATGGCTAAAGTATAACAATGCTTAAAACACCAAAAGGGCACTGACCTCTGGGCAGAGACATCGGCCTTGCCAGAGATGTCGGCCACTCTGACCTCCCTGGCGCAGTAGGCGGTCAGCTGACGGATCATGGCCTGGACCTGCTGACCCAGCTCCTTGGTGGGCACCAGGATCAATGCCCTCACATCCTGCCCTCTGACCCTCTGAAAGACACACAATACAGGATCAATGCCATCACATCCTGCCCACTGACCCTCTGAAAGACACACAATACAGGATCAATGCCCTCACGTCCTGCCCACTGACCCTCTGAAAGACACACAATACAGGATCAATGCCATCACATCCTGCCCTCTGACCCTCTGAAAGACACACACACACAATACAGGATCAATGCCCTCACGTCCTGCCCTCTGACCCTCTGAAAGACACACACACACAATACAGGATCAATGCCCTCACGCCCTGCCCACTGACCCTCTGAAAGACACACACACACAATACAGGATCAATGCCCTCACGTCCTGCCCTCTGACCCTCTGAAAGACACACACACACACAATACAGGATCAATGCCCTCACGTCCTGCCCTCTGACCCTCTGAAAGACACACAATACAGGATCAATGCCCTCACGCCCTGCCCTCTGACCCTCTGAAAGACACACACACACAATACAGGATCAATGCCCTCACATCCTGCCCTCTGACCCTCTGAAAGACACACACACACACACAATAAGGATCAATGCCCTCACGCCCTGTCCACTGACCCTCTGAAAGACACACAATACAGGATCAATGCCCTCACGCCCTGCCCTCTGACCCTCTGAAAGACACACACACAATAAGGATCAATGCCCTCACGCCCTGCCCACTGACCCTCTGAAAGACACACACACACACACACAGGATCAATGCCCTCACATCCTGCCCTCTGACCCTCTGAAAGACACACACACACACACAATAAGGATCAATGCCCTCACATCCTGCCCTCTGACCCTCTGAAAGACACACACACACAATACAGGATCAATGCCCTCACGTCCTGCCCACTGACCCTCTGAAAGACACACACACAATAAGAAGACAAGATGGCAATGAATGTTCTGATCGCTCTCTTTCTTTTTATAACCAATGACATGTTAGTTTGTAGATGGGCTATTTCCACTGTTTTGAAATATGAAATAAATTTGACGTATTTTAGCCATAATACGTTATTTATTTTGATTATTGGTATCGGACATTTCTTTGCCTATTTAAGTTTTTGTCATATTTACCATGTGCATTTCATTTACAAGGCCTAAAATCCACACAATTAAATTGATATTCACAATAGAGGGTATGCGCGAGACATCATCATCATATCCGGAAGTTATGCAGGAACGTCTACTGAGTGGCAAAAAACTACTTCCTGGCCTTGACAGCTCATACATCCAAACAGAAAAGTCCTATTTGATTGCATTAAATTATTTTAAACAACATTAAATTCACTTTGCCACTCGATTCTCACATGCCCTCTATTACTTTGACAATTTAGGCATTTAGCAGACGCTCTTAATCCAGAGCAATTTACATTGCATATGACAATCGGCAAGTAAACATAATCATGTCAGTGCTGCCAGTTCTCTCACCTGTTTGGAGTCCAGGATGCGCTGTATGACGGGCAAAGCATAGGCAGCCGTTTTCCCAGAACCGGTCCTGGCCCGGGCCAACAGGTCTTTGCCTTCCAGAGCCAGAGGAATGGCTTTCTCTTGGATCAGGGTGGGCTGAGCCCAGTTCAGGTCTGCAAGAGCCTGCCAAAGTCATGGTCAGAACAGAACAGTCGTTTAACAACAGAATTCAGAATAGTGACTTTAAAATCTGAAGTAAAATATAATCATGGATTTGGAGAATCCGCTAGCTTGTAGATCTGCTAGTTAGGGAAAGAAATCGTGAAGATTTGTGCAAGTCTTTGAATATAACACCATACATATTTTTAAAGTGAACATTTTTAACTAAGATCTTTGCTACTGTGGGTTCCTTCCTAGAAAAAACTATTTGAAAATGCACTAATTCTAACTTCTTCTGAAGTTCATGCCATAATGAATGACTGGCTATCAACATGTTTTGTAGCCATTTGTAGCAACTGTAGAAATATTTGGGCTTAAATGACAAAAATCTTCAAAAAAGTAATGAATATTTAGGCCTGTCACTAGCCCCTCTCGGGACCCTACGTAAAGCTTTTCTGAAATTTTTATGAGTTTTACGTAGGGTCCCTGTTCATGACTATATTTTCGTATGGAAATCCCTGGACACGGATGTAGAAATTCTCTCTAAAATAGGATCTGCGCCAAAAGACGGCGTTATTTTACTTGAGTTATTCTGAATTCGGGAACTTTAAGTAGCTATACATCCCGCTGCGAATATCTCCTGTGGCGCGGAAGCCGCTAAGTATTTTTAATCTTTGTTTGACCGATTTGGTCGCTTTATTTCTTCTTGTTTGTTTACCGTTTATTGTACCGCCTCCCGGTGTGCGGTTGGCTTGTGCGGCTACGTCCCTGCCTCTGATCTGCTCTGTCATAGCTATAGCGCCACTAGCTAGCCAGATAGGCGGTACAATGAGGTGTCAATAAACAAGGAAGGAAGAGATTAATCCAAGCTTCCAAATCGGGCAAACATAGATTAAAAATCACACACGTGTGAACTGAGTGGTGCAATTCCCCCCCCCCCCCCCCCCCCCCCCCCTCTCTCTCTCTCTCTCTCTCTCTCTCTCTCACTCTCTCTCATTAGAGTCACTACCCCTCTCACTGTTTCTGGCGCCCCCTACTGCTATTATTAAGTCACATACTCATGCTCACACAGACAGACACACACACACACACACACACAAACAAACAAACAAACACACAGACACACACACAAACAAACAGGTACGAAGACATTGCAAGCTGGTTGTAGGAGTGGTTTGCACCACTCAAAAATACTTAACGGCTTCCGCGCCACAGGAGATATTCGCAGCGGCATGTATGGATACTTATACTTCACATATTCAGAAAGCCTCACACTGAATAATATCGTCATAGAGCGCGGGGAGCCACGAAACATGTTGTTTATGTTTTAAAATGGGTGCGTCCCAGGTGGCATGGTAGCAGTGGAACAGGACCCCATGGTCTGGGTCGAACAAAATGTCAGAAACTTCAGTACCATTGGGTTCTGCTTGGAGGGCTAGCCTGTCACATAATCCTGTAATCGCAATTATTTGTGCTAGTTGTATTGTATTAACATACTCTACCATACAATTGTACTAGATACAATGTATTAACATAGTCATGAATATGTGCTAGTTGTTACATTAATTTTGAACTAATTGTATTCAATATAATGCTTTATAAACACAACCACCAGCCTGGTAACAGCTATAGTAGCATGGCCATGGTACACATAATTAAGGATACAAATGTAAATAGATGCACCCGGAAGTGTCCACTTGGTTTTTGTCTGATTGATTGAAGTATGTATTAACAGTTTGCAGAATGGGTACATTTCACATGAAAAGCACAACTCAATACAAAGACTGACGACACATTACACTTGTTTACAACAGGGTCCACCCTTTTCAATTAATCAGAAAACATGGTTACACTGTAAACCTCTCAGAGATACATAAACAGAAATGTGTTACTGTCTGTTAAGGAGTAAAACTCTTCTTCTTATTACCTTTAAAATGCGATCATCTAAACCCATCTCATGGAACTGTAGCCTTCTGCTGCTCGCCATCTTTACAGTCTACACACACACACACACACACACGTGTGTCGCTGCGCACACTGTCGCTGGCATTATACGTCACGGACTATTGGGGAAACCTTGTTGTTGTACCAACAGAATCCACCAGAGGGCCTCGTTTGCTTCCAATTGGAGCCCAGTGTTGTCAGAGGCCAGTGGTTCTCAAACATTTTCATATCAAGAACCCCCCTGCAGTTTTATATTATAGTCTACAGGGGCAGCGGTGACCTAAGGGTTAGAGGAGCGCCCTTGTTGCCGAAAGGTTGCTGGTTCGATTCCCCGATAATCTGGGTGGGGAAGTGATCACTGTCATCACTCACCCAACACCTCAGTTTTTTGATTGATTGATTGAAATATTTATTAACAGTTTGTAGAATTACAGTACATTTCAAGCACAAACTCAATACAAAGACTGTTAACTGTGAGTGGACGACCCAAATGTGTGTGTGTGTGTGTGTGTGTGTGTGTGTGTGTGTGTGTGTGTGTGTGTGTGTGTGTGTGTGTGTGTGTGTGTGTGTGTGTGTGTGTGTGTGTGTGTGTGTGTGTGTGTGTGTGTGTGTGTGTGTGTGTGTGTGTGTGTGTGTGTGTGTGTGTGTGTGTGTTTCTGCTGAAAATGAGCACCTGCTCAGCTAAGAAAAAAAAAAGAAAAAGAAAACCAGGCTGACATTTAATGGCATTTATATCTCTGGCCCCGGGATCCAAAATGATATTGTAAAATCAATGTAAATTTAACTCTGAGAGTGTACAAATGTAACCAAATGGACCCGTTCGTACACTCGCATGATTGGTTCATAACTATCATTTAGCTGTGGACCCCCTGGGGCAGTGACTGCCCTAGGATACATCTATAGGCTAGTTAGTGCCTCAATTAGAAAGTATTGGCTTCAAATCATGAATCATTGATTTGTGCTGCCCTCCTGTGGCTGAATGGGAACATCGAACCCTCTTTTTGCCATAATAATTTCTTCAATTATTTAGAATGCACAGACAGTACAGTAACACACGCATGATGATCCTAATAATAATATATAAAAAGGTAAATTCTGGAGGAATGTCCACGTTTGAACTCCACCATGTGCTTTAATATCAGCAGTCAATATAGAGCTTTAATTTGGACCAGTGATATTAGCCTATAGGCCTACTGTACTTTACAGTTCGTTACACAAGAAGAACACATGTTTAAAAAGCCCGATTATTACGCAGTGTCATGCCATATTGTAATTGTTCCCCTTGGCTTCCCCACCAAATGGACTGATCCATGTGTGTGTTACTGTTATAGCTGCATGCTGAGCAACAGGAAAACCTCCTCCTCCTCCTCAGTGGCGTGCACAGACATTTAGAGGGGCAGGTGCTCAAGTGAAAAAAAAAGGGCACCTTGTGCAGCGCATTTTGGTGCTTAAGCTATTGAAAAATAGCAGATCTACAAGCTCATAGCGCGCCACCGAGTGGCGCGCTACGAGCTTGTAGGTCTGCTATTTATTTTTTTATCGAAGAACCACTGACATAGAAACATAGCTTTAGATTGTGGGGTTCTAAATAATATAGTAGAAGCGTTTTTTATCAAGATTTGATCAATGTCACCATGGTCCACACACTACACATTAAGACAAAAAAATTAAATGTTTTTTTTTTTTAGAGCACATTGCCAAAAAGGGCAGGGGGTGCTCTAGCACCCCTAGTGTCTATATGTGCACGCCACTGCTCCTCCTCCTCCTGCAGCTTCTTAAAACACCACCAGAGCACCACCTTGGCTCCTATCACCCCCACCCACCCACCCACCCTCACTAACCACCCACCCCTCCGGCTCCACACCCACCCACACACCCACACCCAATCCATCTGATCCTGTGATCCAGCCTCCATCCTCCTCCGTCCTCCGCCGCTGTACAGACACGAAGCGGCTGCTGTTTCTATTGCCACTGACTGGATTTGTGTTTCTTATTTTGCCGTTATTGATTTTTTTTAAAATATATATAAGCCGGCCCGCGGATAGCTGATCGGATAACACGTTATTTGCCAGGTAGGAAGGAGGATAATATTTAAATATTGTTTCATGTGTTATATTTTAATGCTTCGTTTCGTTTGTGCTGCCTATAGCTGCGTGAGGCGTGCGCACTTGCTGGCTTTCCTTCGGGCACAATTAAGAGCCAGTACTAGGCCACATGATGTCCCGGTTAGGTTTAGGCAGGGCTGCGATGGGTTAGGCGATGTTTTAGTCGCTATATCTATTTAACTAGATATATAGGCTACTAAAAACCCTGAATATCGCCGTTTAAAAATAGGCCTAGCATATATATATATATATATATATATATATATATATATATATATATATATATATATATATATATATATATATACCGGTAGTCAAGTCTAGATGGAAAATGCAAGCAGCACTTGTGTAGTTAATTGCTGAAATACCAAATGGTATTTTTCATAATGTTCAAACATATTGGTGCTCTCTTTAAAACGGATTGTCTTGCTCCACTGACTTTACAACAGTGGTTCCCCAAGTGCATGGGGTCCGGGGACCCCCAGGGGTCCTTGAGGGAGGTCCAGGGGGTCCCCAGCTAAATGATAGTTTGGAACCAAATGGACCCTCATGGGTCTGTAACTCTGAGAGTGTATACAAATGGAACCATTGCGGTTCCATTTGTACGTGGGTCCGTGGGATAACTAGTGTCAATTTGGGGTCCTTGGCATGAAAAACCTTGGGATCCACTGCTTTAATTACAACACATGCACTGCTACAGGCTGTAGACAGAACCAATATCATGTCCACCTGCAGATTGAGAGACAGTGTGGAATTCATGTCAAGCTCCTAAAAGCTTTGGGACTGTTTACACATAATATTGGAAGTGCAATCAGACATGTTTTGATGCACTCATATCCTGGAGCATCAAAGTGATTCGCTTTTAACTACAGGGCCTATAAACGAGCCACTTCCTTCAACAGTGTGTGTGTGTGTGTGTGTGTGTGTGTGTGTGTGTGTGTGTGTGTGTGTGTGTGTGTGTGTGTGTGTGTGTGTGTGTGTATAGTCATATATTGGAAAATGGACCGCCATATTGACTTATTTAGGCTAGCCTGGCCTGTTAGGAATGAATTGAAGTTATTAACAAAAACAATGAGGTATGGTATTTGAGTATCAGTTAAAAGCAAGCCAGATGTGTGCATACATTAGATACATTGTAGGGTTACCGGAACAGTGGGTCGCTGAGAACATATTTCTATATATTTGCAAAGACCAGCATTATCATGCACACCCAGCCTGTTAAGCAGAGCTGTATGCTGATCAGTATAATAACATGTTTCACTTTAATGTCAGAGAACCGTTGCTATATAGCATCCCTATATTCTGATGAGAACCGTAGCCAAAAATAGCAGATCTACAAGCTCACAACCTCTCTCTCTCTCAGCTAAGGAGTCCAGGGACCCTAGGCTACAGGGGTACAAATGGGTATCCACAATGGGTATCCATTTGTACCCCTATGTACAAATGGGTACAAATTTGTACACACTCAGTCTCAGAGTTACATTAACATTGATTTTACAATATAAATTGGCGTCTCAGAGATAAAAAAATGCCATTAAACGGGGGATCGGTAGACTAATGCATGTCAAACTGCGGGGGTCCTTGAAATTAAACGGGTTGAGAATCACTGCTAGAGCCGTAAAGAAAAACTTCTCTCATGGGGGTCCCTGGCATACAGTATCTTTTCAAATGGGCGTCCGCGGGCTAATAGGTGTCAATTTGGGGGTCCTTTAAGAAGGGTATCTTTGAAAAACAAAGAAAAAGGTCCCACACACATTTTGGTGTCTTTGTTTTTCAAAGATACCCTTTTTAACGTATGCTCTATTGCCCTATACGCACCTGTCACCAGCCTTCTGAGGTGTGCAGTGGCCTTCTGCTAAAAACAAAAATGGGGGTCCCTGACATGAAAATGTTTGGGAATACACTGGTATATAATATGGAACTAAAAGATGTCTGATGGGATTCAGACATCATTGACGTCTCCTCCTTGGCAGCTAAAAGCTCTCATGCAGTAATTGACCTGTTCCCCTGGTGTGGAGTGAGCGCTGAGCTCCCCCTCCTCCTCCCCCCATGCTCTCTCTGCTGTCTGTGTGTGTGTGTGTGTGTGTGTGTGTGTGTGTGTGTGTGTGTGTGTGTGTGTGTGTGTGTGTGTGTGTGTGTGTGTGTGTGTGTGTGTGTGTGTGTGTGTGTGTGTGTGTGTCCTACAGCACGGTACATCATGTCCGCTCTGCTCTGCCTCAGAGCAGAGAATCACTGTCACTAGGACTCCATCCATGAGCAGAGAATCACTGTCACTAGGACTCCATCCATGAGCAGAGAATCACTGTCACTAGGACTCCATCCATGAGCAGAGAATCACTGTCACTAGGACTCCATCCATGAGCAGAGAATCACTGTCACTAGGACTCCATCCATGAGCAGAGAATCACTGTCACTAGGACTCCATCCATGAGCAGAGAATCACTGTCACTAGGACTCCATCCATGAGCAGAGAATCACTGTCACTAGGACTCCATCCATGAGCAGAGAATCACTGTCACTAGGACTCCATCCATGAGCAGAGAATCACTGTCACTAGGACTCCATCCATGAGCAGAGAATCACTGTCACTAGGACTCCATCCATGAGCAGAGAATCACTGTCACTAGGACTCCATCCATGAGCAGAGAATCACTGTCACTAGGACTCCATCCATGAGCAGAGAATCACTGTCACTAGGACTCCATCCATGAGCAGAGAATCACTGTCACTAGGACTCCATCCATGAGCAGAGAATCACTGTCACTAGGACTCCATCCATGAGCAGAGAATCACTGTCACTAGGACTCCATCCATGAGCAGAGAATCACTGTCACTAGGACTCCATCCATGAGCAGAGAATCACTGTCACTAGGACTCCATCCATGAGCAGAGAATCACTGTCACTAGGACTCCATCCATGAGCAGAGAATCACTGTCACTAGGACTCCATCCATGAGCAGAGAATCACTGTCACTAGGACTCCATCCATGAGCAGAGAATCACTGTCACTAGGACTCCATCCATGAGCAGAGAATCACTGTCACTAGGACTCCATCCATGAGCAGAGAATCACTGTCACTAGGACTCCATCCATGAGCAGAGAATCACTGTCACTAGGACTCCATCCATGAGCAGAGAATCACTGTCACTAGGACTCCATCCATGAGCAGAGAATCACTGTCACTAGGACTCCATCCATGAGCAGAGAATCACTGTCACTAGGACTCCATCCATGAGCAGAGAATCACTGTCACTAGGACTCCATCCATGAGCAGAGAATCACTGTCACTAGGACTCCATCCATGAGCAGAGAATCACTGTCACTAGGACTCCATCCATGAGCAGAGAATCACTGTCACTAGGACTCCATCCATGAGCAGAGAATCACTGTCACTAGGACTCCATCCATGAGCAGAGAATCACTGTCACTAGGACTCCATCCATGAGCAGAGAATCACTGTCACTAGGACTCCATCCATCACTGCTGGACACTAACTAACAGTACTCAGTACACTAAGTACTGAGTACTGTTAGTACTCAAGTACATTTTGGGACTGTTTTTTTGTTTTGTTTATATAATTCAAAATTCGATTTGTTTCTCAAAATCGTACACGATCTAGGTTCAGTTCAAAGCAGCATCAACATGGTAAATGGTGCATTTATATAGCGGCGCTTTACATAGATTGTGCATTACATTCACCCATTCATCATCACACACATTCATACACAGATGGCGGCGGAAACCATGCAAGGCACCAACCAGCACATCAGGAGCAATTAGGGGTCCAGTGTCAGGTTCATATACATCCAGAATGTCTCTTTCATTTAGCTTTTCTGCATTTACCCAACACATATTCATATGATGTTATTTCTTCATTCCATTCTTTAAGCCCAGGTGTTCTAGGGACTGAGTAGTCCCTAGACCTGGACCCAAACTTATAAACATACTGTACATTATGAATTATTGACCACTTCTTAAGCCCTATAGTTCAAATATGTGTCCCAACGTCACGTGATAGAGGGGTTGAAAATGAATAGTAATTGCAATGACTTATGCAATGACTCACTTGCAATGACCCATCACAAAAGCGCGATGACTTGTGAGCTTGTATTATTATTCACCCCACACTTTATACCCACACCTTTCCACAAAGACTCTTTCTTGCACCATGAGGTACCCGTACTGTACTGTACATGTTTATTATCATTAGTGAAAGTCTAAGTCAAAGTATATCGGCTATTGTACAGTACTTCCCAATTTGCACCTTTGAGTATACTTAAGTATTTACTTGAGTATTATACTTTGTCCGCCACAGGACTCCATGCCAACTCAATTAACCCATTCTGGACTGAGCTCGATTAAAAAAAAAGGCTTCTAAATCCTAAAAAAAATCTGAAAAACCTGTGTTTCTATGTCAGTGGTGCTCAACCTTTTCCATGTCAAGGACCCCCAGAATCATCTCTATTGGGCCATGGACCCCCCCCATCTCAAAATATGTAGTTCCAGGGACCCCCCCCCCCCCCCCAGAAGCCAATATTTTAGTTAAAAATGTTCGCTCTGTAATATATATTCAAAGATTAGCACCACATTTTCACGGCTTTTCAAAAAATAGCAGACCTACAAGCTCGTAGCGCGCCACTCGGTGGCGCGCTATGAGCTTGTAGATCTGCTATTTTTCAATAGCTAAAGTAGAACAGAATGCCAAAAGGGGTTCCCGTTCAGAATGGATTAAACAGTGAGTGGTCTGACACTAGACAGTTACTGCAGGCGTACTCACTGTCTCTCTCTGTGTCCACTGGACTAGAGCAGTGTCTGTTTGTACACACACTGACACGCTG
>NC_139713.1:6209800-6252300 GCF_964188405.1 Protomyctophum parallelum
GAGATTATTTTCCGGCGGTCTGTCTCACCCGTCCCTTGACTGACAATACAACCTTAAAAGTAGTAGTAGTACAAGAGACTTTCTGTCAATTTGGTGTAGAAGCCCATCTGTAGTACCCACCGGTGGCGCTTGTGGCATGACATTTCTTTTTTCCAGAGGCTACTCTTAAAGTAAGAATACATGTGCATTCCAAAGTGCTACAAATCACTAAAGTCAAGAAGGAAATGTCGGTCGGATACATGGTTGTCCAGAACCGTCACAAAAGGCTCTGCGCTAGCCTAAGTCCCCTTAGCCTGGTTAATAAACCAGACCGAATCAGCCGTTGGCAAAAACAAAATTGCCTGCCGGCGGATTACGGTCTGGAGAGGCTCAATTGTACGCCCATTTCCTACACCAGAGAAATGGGTGCGGCCAATCGGACACGGTATGCAATATGGGCGGGCTTTGGTACAGTGACTTTCAATGCTTGAGACCTTTGACTGACAGTAGCTCTGACCAATTGTGTCAAAGAGAAAATGTTTCAACCCGCCCCCTGGAAATGAAATCCAAGCTGAGCCTCCCCAGACTAATATCCCGCGGTCCGTGCGATATTAGTCTGGTTTATTAACCAGGCTAAAGTCCCCTCACCTGTATAGAATTCCCAGCATCTGCCTCAGCCAAATGACTGCCATGGAAACCTATATGGGCACAAAAGGGACACAGATAGACAGTTAAAACGGATGCTATGACAACGGGTATTGCATACTATAGGTTCCCAACTTGCAACTTGCCGGTGGCTGACCGATAGGGTTGTGCTGAGAGTCCATAAACCCATTTAGACCTGGGAACAATTTTACAAATGTCTTCTAAATCAGTTTTCTGAAAAACCTCATGTTTCTATGTCAGTAAACGTCTGGGTTTCCGAGGCTACTATGTCAGTGGTTCTCAAACATTTCATGTCAAGGACCCCCAAGATTTTTCAAAAATAGCAGACCTACAAGTTCAATAGCCCGGCACTACTATGAGCTTGTAGATCTGCTATTTTTCAATAGCTAAAGTATAACATTATAAGTATAACATACCCACCAATAATGGTGGAGAAAGAAGAGAGTTCAGCACCATGGACAGCGGCCATGATCAGCAGCATCTCCGTCACAACAACAACAACATGTAAATAAATAACACAACTCGTTGTAACTCCATAATCAGCAGCATCTCCTCACAACAACAACAACAACATGTAAATAAATAACACAACACGTTGTGACTCCATGACTGTGTTTCAGGTTCAGATGAAAGTGTGCAAGGCAGAAAGTGAGACTTCCTCTCCTGGAGGCTCCACGCTGCAACTGCAACAAGCTGGCCGCAAAATTAGCGCCAGCCAACAACATTTCCATAGGCCAGGTACACCGTCTCTCTCTCTCTCTCTCTCTCTCTCTCTCTCTGTCTGATCTCTCTCACTCGCTCTCACACTGACACTGATATTGCTTTGTTAAAAACAAGTTAAGTTAAACATATGAATTGATTTGTCTTTTCTAATCCTGTATTTCAGACAATGGTGCCGACTTTATACAAGAAACCCCCCATCTCTACAAACAAGGTATGTACCATGTTTAAGAAACCCCCCCATCTACAAACAAGGTATGTACCATGTTTACCGTTTACAACGTAGGCCTTTAGCAGACGCTCCTATATTCCAGAGTGACTGACAGTAATGCACAGTACCAGTGTGCCTAATCAGCCTTAAATCCCCTACACTGCTGGTGTAATTTCCAGCCTCTGTCTCAGACAATTGTTTGCCATGGCAACCCCACACCTGACACCTGCCTACTTAACCAGTCCACTTTGCACAGTCTGCATCTGCCTGTGTCTGAAGAGGGCAAACTGAGTCCACTTCTCACAGTCAGTCTGTTTGCCCTGTTCACACACAGGGAGATACAGAGATCTCCATGTGGGACACAGACAGACAGACAGACAGATACAGAGATCTCCATGTGCGGACACAGACAGACCAGACAGATACAGAGATCTCCATGTGGGACACAGACAGACAGGCAGATACAGAGATCTCATGTGGGACACAGACAGACAGACAGATACAGAGATCTCCATGTGGGACACAGACAGACAGAACAGAACAGAGATCTCCATGTGGGACACAGACGGACAGATACAGAGATCTCCATGTGGGACACAGACAGACAGACAGATACAGAGATCTCCATGTGGGACACAGACAGACAGATACAGAGATCTCCAGTGGGACACAGACAGACAGACAGATACAGAGATCTCCATGTGGGACACAGACAGACAGATACAGAGATCTCATGTGGGACACAGACAGACAGATACAGAGATCTCCATGTGGGACACAGACAGACAGATACAGAGATCTCCATGTGGGACACAGACAGACAGATACAGAGATCTCCATGTGGGACACAGACAGACAGGTACAGAGGATCTCCATGTGGGACACAGACAGACAGACAGATACAGAGATCTCCATGTGGGACACAGACAGACAGACAGATACAGAGATCTCCATGTGGGACACAGACAGACAGACAGATACAGAGATCTCCATGTGGGACACAGACAGACAGGCAGATACAGAGATCTCCATGTGGGACACAGACAGACAGACAGATACAGAGATCTCCATGTGGGACACAGACAGGCATGATACAGAGATCTCCATGTGGGACACAGGCAGACAGACAGATACAGAGATCTCCATGTGGGACACAGACAGACAGGCAGATACAGAGATCTCCATGTGGGACACAGACAGACAGATACAGAGATCTCCATGTGGGGACCACAGACAGACAGGCAGATACAGAGATCTCCATGTGGGACACAGACAGACAGATACAGAGATCTCCATGTGGGACACAGACAGACAGACAGATACAGAGATCTCCATGTGGGACACAGACAGACAGGCAGATACAGAGATCTCCATGTGGGACACCAGACAGACAGACAGATACAGAGATCTCCATGTGGGACACAGACAGACAGATACAGAGATCTCCATGTGGGACACAGACAGACAGATACAGAGATCTCCATGCTGGGACACAGACAGACAGATACAGAGATCTCCATGTGGGACACAGACAGACAGATACAGAGATCTCCATGTGGGACACAGACAGACAGGTACAGAGATCTCCATGTGGGACACAGACAGACAGGCAGATACAGAGATCTCCATGTGGGACACAGGCAGATACAGAGATCTCCATGTGGGACACAGACAGGCAGATGCAGAGATCTCCATGCAGCCTTTCTCACTGTAGAAACTTAACCATCTTGCCGTGTTTCACACTCCAGATGGTGGCAGACACGTGGAGGAAGCATCCTCCAGTCCTCCAAGTACCCAGCAGCTCAGAAACCAGACCCCAACCTGCCCTCCAAGATAGAGACGGAGTACTGGCCCTGTCCCCCCTCACTGGCCACTATGGGTAACACACGCACTCACGCACGCCACACACGCACGCACGGGTCGCACGCACGCACGCACGCACTCGCACACACGCGCACATAATCAGTCATATAATAATAATAAATATGTGAGCTGGTTGTGTGATTGTGTTCTTGTTGTGATTGATAGACTGAGTGGATAATGATGATGATGATGATATTGTTGTGATTGACAGATTAAGTGGATGATCAAATCAAATCAAATCAAGTTTTATTTATAGAGCACATTTTCAAAGACCAGGAGGCCAACCCAAAGTGCTGTAGAGGAAACATGACACAAGTGACATAGTAAAACAAAATCAAAGCAACACAAAAAAGTACACAGGTTAATTAGGTCAGACATTGAAAGCCAGGGAGAAGAAATGGGTATTTGAGTAAAGACTTAAAGGCCTCTAAGGAGGGAAGCAGACTTAATATGAAGGGGCAGACAGATGATGATGATGTTGTTGTGATTGACAGATTAAGTGGATGATGATGATGATGATGATGATGTTGTGATTGACAGAGATCGAGTGGAGGAAGAAGAAGCTGCAGGAGGAAGATGAATTGAAGACCTGACGGAGGACGTTAAAACACTGAACCTACAGGAGCTGGAGAGGGGTGTGTGTGGGTGTGTGTGTGTGTGTGTGTGTGTGTGTGTGTGTGGTGTGTGTGTGTGTGTGTGTGTGTGTGTGTGTGTGTGTGTGTGTGTGTGTGTGTGTGTGTGTGTGTGTGTGTGTGTCTGTGTGTGTTTGTGTCTGTGTGTCTGTGCATGCGTGCGTGCGAACTGAATGTGTGAACTGAATGTGCTGATCTATAAAATCCAGTCCAACATGGACCCTGTTCTATAGATCCAGTCCAACATGGTTCTGTATGACCCTGTTCTATGAGATCCAGTCCCAACATGGACTGAATGCCTGGTTCTGTTCTGTATGACCCTGTTCTATAGATCCAGTCCAACATGGACTGAATGCCTTGTTCTGTATGACCCTGTTCTATAGATCCAGTCCAACATGGACTGAATGCCTGGTTCTGTTCTGTATGACCCTGTTTCTATAGATCAGTCCAACATGGTTCTGTATGACCCTGTTCTATAGATCCAGTCCAACATGGACTGAATGCCTGGTTCTGTTCTGTATGACCCTGTTCTATAGATCCAGTCCAACATGGACTGAATGCCTGGTTCTGTTCTGTATGACCCTGTTCTATAGATCCAGTCCAACATGGACTGAATGTCTGGTTCTGTTCTGTATGACCCTGTTCTATAGATCCAGTCCAACATGGTCGGCTGATCCTGAAAGAGGAGAACGAGAAACAGAACGAGATAAACTTCCGTAGGAAGACCCAGTCGCTTCCTGACAGAACACACATGCACTCCAGTAAGGACCCGTTGTTTATGTTGTTCCTTATGTTTGTTCCTTATGTTGTTCCTTATGTTGTTCCTGACAGAACACACATGCACTCCAGTAAGGACCCGTTGTTTATGTTCTGGTGCTTTTATTATTTGATGTATATATAATCGTTGTTGTTGTTGTTGTTGTTCTCACTGGGCCTCTTTTGCTAGCAGGTATATCTGCGACTCCGAGTCAATGCCAGTCCTCCCCTCGATCAGGCCTGACCAGGGTAAGAGTGTGTGTATTTATACAAAATAAAACAGGCTCTGTGCATAACAGCCATGTTGGAAAGAAACACAGGCCTCATTCGTTACTTCCTTCACAGGTCTTAACTAATTATACTAATTAACCCATTTAGGCCTGATGTCGGAATAAAACCTCATGTTTTTATATCGGTGGTGCTCAATATTTCATGTCAAGGACCCCCAGAATTATATGAATTTATTTGGCCACCGACCCCCATCTGAAAATATGAATAGTTCCAGGGACCCCCTCAGAAGCAAAGATTTGAGTTAGAAATGTTCGCTCTGAAATAATATATATCAAAGATTTGCGACACATTTTCATGATTTTTCAAAATATCAGACCTACAAGCTCATAGCGCGTGGCGTGCTATGAGCTTGTAGATCTGCTATTTTTCAATAGCTAAATTATAACATAATGTTTAAAACACCAAAAGGGGTTCTCGCCTGAAATGGTTAAGACTCTGTTCCATTTAGTGTAACCAGTGGTTCTCAAACCTTTTTAAATTTCATTGACCCCCAATGTGGGACTCTGAGACTTTACAAATGGAAACCAAATGTAATGTTTGGGACAAAATGACGTACATTTTCCCCTTCATTGTCAACAGCGTTTATAAAACAAACATTGAACTAAAGACAAACATTAAACCTAGCTATAGCGCCCTCTCAAAAGTGAGGGCCATAAAAAAATTGAAGATGCAAATTGTGATTGGCCGGAATGAGGAGATGTATGATGATGATAAGAGTGCCCCTCACTTCAGCACGGGTGTGATTTATGTGCAGATGCAGTCAGCGGAGTTCGCCACGGAGGCAGAGAAGGGGACAAGCTGGTAAGCTCTCTCACATGGTTATATATTATGTTATTTAGTAACTTATAATGTAGAGCACTCGCATGCTAATGAAATTGTCTTTGATAAAAGCTTAGATTCTTCTAAAATAGCCGATCTACAAGCTTGCAGCGTGCCGTAAACGCGACACGTTGTGAGCTTGTAGATCGCCAAAAGATGTTCTCTGAATGTTCTTCCCACAGAACAGGGTTCATGTGGTTAGTACATCGTTGTGGTTATGTTATTAATTGGGTTAGTACATAGTTGTGGTTATGTTATTAAAGGTATATTCAGTGATTTCACTCAAAAAAACCTTAGGTTTCGTTTTTGGCTGGGACCTAAGCCATTCATCCAATCAGGATAGAGAGCCAAAAACGAAACCTAAGGTTTTTTGACCCCCAGGGGTTAACTGGGGGACAGGGAGGAACTCCTTATATGGTCAGCACACTCTTATGGTAGAGAGGATTGTCACAACAAAACAAAAAGATAAGTGATATTTGAATTAAGTTGAAATCACTGAATATACCTTTAATAATAATAATAATAAAACTTTATTTGTATAGCACCTTTCATGACATCAAAATGCAGCTCAAAGTGCTTTACAGAACAATGGAGAATAAAAGAAAAGCAAAGCATAAAAGAAAAGCAAGGCAACGACATTAAAAAACAAGCAGTAATGCAATACAGTGAGGACATGAATAACAAAAAATATAAGATCACTTAAAGGCAATGTTGTAGTAATGTTTAATGTAATTATGTTTGAACGGTGTTAAAGTGCAGTCTGTGATTCATCTCATCCTAATGTCTTGGTTTTGTCTTCACAGAGTGCCCAGGTAGGTTTCTCTGTGAATGTTGTCTGTTGTGTCTGTGTTGAATGTGCATGTGACCATTAACAGCCTCACGCAGTGGTTTTCAACCGCTTTCATTTCAAGGCCCATTATTTATTCGGCATTTGAGCCACGGAACCACCGTTTGAACGACATTTAGCCTTCTCTTAGACCCAAGACTAAAGAATTATGTTTTTATTTTTATTGTGTAGACTTCTTGTAAATTAAGTAATGCAGATGTTTTAACAATAATTTAACTAAAATAGTATAATAATAGTGGTAAATGAAACCAAATGGTCCATTTGGTTTCAAGAGTTAAAGATCTAATAACGGTCCATTTGGTTACCAACTCTCCATCATTTAGCGGGGACCACCCTGGAACCTCCTTAAGGACCACTCAAGGACCACTGGTTCAAAACGCCTAACTTACATTAACATATCGTTAGCCTCATAGGATAAATGCCTAAGTCATTTTTTGGCGAAATTGAGATTTCTGCATACAGGTGATCTCCTGGGGCTGCTGCATCGTTCTGGATCATCGCCTATGTCCTCAGCCAATCACAAAGCTCACAATCTTCAAAATGATGATCTGCCTAAGTCACTTGTGTGATTTGAGCATTTTTACGTTGCCGCCTAACTCACTTTGTGTGACTTGGGCATTTTTACATTGCATACACAGCGAAACAACAGTTACTCTAATAGACCCCCAGGTGTTTAGTATGGAGTTAACATTACTCTAACAGACCCCCAGGTGTTTAGTATGGAGTTAACATTACTCTAATAGACCCCCAGGTGTTTAGTATGGAGGTTAACATTACTCTAATAGACCCCCAGGTGTTCTGTATGGAGTTAACATTACTCTAATAGACCCCAGGTGTTTAGTATGGAGTTAACATCACTCTAATAGACCCCCAGGTGTTTAGTATGTAGTTAACATTACTCTAACAGACCCCAGGTGTTTAGTATGGAGTTAACATTACTCTAACAGACCCCCAGGTGGTTAGTATGGAGTTAACATCACTCTAATAGACCCCCAGGTGTTTAGTATGGAGTTAACATTACTCTAATAGACCCCCAGGTGTTTAGTATGGAGTTAACATTACTCTATATAGACCCCCAGGTGGTTTAGTATGGAGTTAACATCACTCTAAATAGACCCCCAGGTGTTTAGTATGGAGTTAACATCACTCTAATAGACCCCCAGGTGTTTAGTATGGAGTTAACATCACTCTAATAGACCCCCAGGTGTTCTGTATGGAGTTAACATTACTCTAACAGACCCCCAGGTGTTTAGTATTGGAGTTAACATTACTCTAACAGACTCCCAGGTGTTTAGTATGGGAGTTTAACAGTACTCTAATAGACCCCCAGGTGTTCTGTATGGAGTTAACATTACTCTAACAGACCCCCAGGTGTTTAGTATGGAGTTTAACATCACTCTAATAGACCCCCAAGTGTTTAGTATGGAGTTAACATCACTCTAATAGACCCCCAGGTGTTCTGTATGGAGTTAACATTACTCTAACAGACCCCAGGTGTTTTAGTAGGAGTTAACATTACTCTAACAGACCCCCAGGTGTTTTAGTATGGAGGTTAACATCACTCTAATAGACCCCCAGGTGTTCTGTATGGAGTTAACATTACTCTAACAGACCCCAAGGTGTTTAGTATGGAGTTAACAATTACTCTAATAGACCCCCAGGTGGTTTAGTATGAGTTAACAATCACTCTAAAGACCCCCAGGTGTTCTGTATGGAGTTAACATTACTCTAACAGACCCCAGGTGTTTAGTATGGAGTTAACATTACTCTAATAGACCCCCAGGTGTTTAGTATGGAGTTAACATCACTCTAATAGACCCCCAGGTGTTCTGTATGGAGTTAACATTACTCTAATAGACCCCCAGGTGTTCTGTATGGAGTTAACATTACTTCTAACAGAGCCCCCAGGTGTTTAGTATGGAGTTAACATCACTCTAATATACCCCCAGGTGTTCTGTATGGAGTTAACATTACTCTAACAGACCCCCAGGTGTTTAGTATGGAGTTAACATCACTCTAATAGACCCCCAGGTGTTCTGTATGGAGTTAACATTACTCTAACAGACCCCCAGGTGTTTAGTATGGAGTTAACATTACTCTAATAGGACCCCCAGGTGTTTAGTATGGAGTTAACATTACTCTAACAGACCCCCAGGTGTTTAGTATGGAGTTAACATCACTCTAATAGACCCCCAGGTGTTCTGTATGGAGTTAACATTACTCTAACGAGACCCCCAGGTGTTTAGTATGGAGTTAACATTACTCTAATAGACCCCCAGGTGTTTAGTATGGAGTTAACATTACTCTAATAGACCCCCAGGTGTTTAGTATGGAGTTAACATCACTCTAATAGACCCCCAGGTGTTCTGTATGGAGTTAACATTACTCTAACAGACCCCCAGGTGTTTTAGTATGAGTGATAACATTACTCTAATAGACCCCCCAGGTGTTTAGTATGGAGTTAACATCACTCTAATAGACCCCCAGGTGTTCTGTATGGAGTTAACATTACTCTAACAGACCCCCAGGTGTTTAGTATGGAGTTAACATTACTCTAATAGACCCCCAAGTGTTTAGTATGGAGTTAACATCACTCTAATAGACCCCCAGGTGTTTAGTATGGAGTTAACATCACTCTAATAGACCCCCAGGTGTTTAGTATGGAGTTAACATCACTCTAATAGACCCTCCAGGTGTTTTAGTACGGAGTTTAACATCACTCTAATAGACCCCCAGGTGTTTAGTATGGAGTTAACATTACTCTAATAGACCCCCAGGTGTTTAGTATGGAGTTAAACATTACTCTAATAGACCCCAGGTGTTTTAGTATGGTAACATCACTCTAATAGACCCCCAGGTGTTTAGTATGGAGTTAACATCACTCTAATAGACCCCCAGGTGTTTAGTATGGAGTTAACATCACTCTAATAGACCCCCAGGTGTTTAGTATGGAGTTAACATTACTCTAATAGACCCCCAGGTGTTTAGTATGGAGTTAACATCACTCTAATAGACCCCCAGGTGTTTAGTAGACATGTATTAAAAAATGCCTAAGTCACAGATTATTTTCTTGAAAATGGCCCTAAGGTCACTTTTTTTTTGTTATGGAATGACTCTCATGTTTATCTTTTTGTAAAAAACATTTTGTTAACCCCTCAGGAAACCATTGTAAAAATCTGCATTAAAAACTCTTACATACTTGCGAGAAAATGTGTTTTTCCTTATTATCCGAAAATCATAAAAAATGACTTATGCATTTATCCTATGAGGCTAACGATATGCATGTTAAGTAAGTTCATTCATTCATTCATGAATGAATGAATGTTTGCCTACAACACAATTCTATGTGTGGTATTTTGTGCGCTCTTACTGCATTGTATTTGTCATTAAATGCTGTTGTTTTTCGTCTTTGTTTACTTGATGTGCTTTAAATGACTTATTAGTTGCGCGCTGGTGTTGTGCTGCACGCGTGCACTGAGAAATTGCCCATCTACACACGTGTGTGTGTGTGTGTGTGTGTGTGTGTGTGTGTGTGTGTGTGTGTGTGTGTGTGTGTGTAGAACGGAGATTCTCGGAGGGGAGAGGATGGACAGAGGAACACTCACTGCCCAGCATCCTGGAACAAAAGTGGGTGTGTTCTACGTATATGCATCCTATACATATATCTATATATATATATATCTATATATATATATATATATATATATATATATATATATCCTATACATACTGTACATACATCTCCTCATCAATCAATCACTCTCCTGTCAGCTGGAAACCCAGTATGTTCAAAACTATAGCTATACTTTTCAGGAAATGTGAGAAGAAAGAACAGGCGTTCCAAAATGGATCCAATGTAGTTATTTAGTCACAAAGCTCTCTCAGATGTACAGTAAGTACATTAAGCTCACAGGCTGCGTGTCAACTTGCTCTCATTTGTTTGTTTTTGAGGGGCGCTAGCCCCTCCTATGTCTATGAAGACATCACAAACACACAAGACAAAAGTGAGGACGCAAATTGTGATTGGCCAGACTGAGATGATGTATATTAACCCATTCTGACCGGAGCACCCCATTTTGGTGTTAGCATCATGTTATGCTTTAGCTATTGAAAAATAGCAGATCTACAAGCTCATATCGCGCCACCGAGTGGCGCGATACGAGCTTGTAGGTCTGCTATTTTTGAAAAATCGAAGAGCGACTGACATTTTTTAGAATCTTGATCTCAGGTCAGAATGGGTTAATCAGACCAGTGTGTGTCCAGCGGAAACCTCGTATGAATCTGATCTCAGGTCAGAATGGGTTAAGATGCATGTATAAGAAAACAGGATGTATAGGAGATGTATAACAGCCCCTCACTTCACACGGGTGTGATTATTTTTCCTCGGTGCTTAACAACTTTCAACCGGTCGTCACTATGTTGGGGCGTGATGTCATTATAGGCAAAGACCTATAAGTACAAAGAAAAATGGCTTTACACAATAAGCTGACTTAGAGATACCAGGTTTATTGCGCGGTGTGCAAGACAGAACATACATTGTGCTGGATTCGGTCATTAGAGTTTCAAATTTCATAAAATCAATATATAAGAATCAATACAGTCATTCGATCCGGAAGGCGAAGGCACTCTAACTGTCGACCACAGCATATTTATCCATCTTCATGTTTCAACCTTTTTTTTGTTGTTGTTCTTATTGAGGGACGCTAGCCCCTCCTATACACAGGTTTAATGTTTGTCTTTAGTTCAATGTTTGTTTTGTAAACGCCATTGACAATGAAGGGAAAATGTATGTCATAATGTGTCATTTATGTCATATTGTCTCTTTATTGTTAATGGCATTTAATGTTTGTGTTTGCACCGTTTGTTTTACATCACCATTACATCGCCTAATCCAGGGGTTCTCAACGTTTTTGGCTGGGGACCCCCGGAAATGCTTTGGCCATGTCTCGCGACCCCCGCCCCCCCCCCCCCCCCCCCCCCCCCCCCTCCCCACCACCAATACTTACACTGACTGCAAAAATAGCCTCAATAATAGAGAAAATACATCATAAATGAATACTGAAAGCAGATATAATCATTAAGGAAAGTTTATGCACGTACTATGTAAACAATTCATTTTCCAGCCATTCAGTTATTATTATTATTTATTTATTTAATAATTTGGGGACCCCCCAACATAATTTGACCCCGAGGGGTCGCGACCCACGGGTTGAGAACCCCTGGCCTATTCAACATGAGTTAGACTTTAATATATTAGCGCCCCTCACTTCACACGGGTGTGATTTATTTTTTATAAATTACACCAGACAATTAAGTCATGCAAGAGTGGTCTCGCAAAACTAGTGACAATGGCAGATCTACAAGCTCACAACAATGTGCCACGATGCAACATGCGAGGTTGTAGATCTGCTATTTTCACTCAGTTAAAATGTCCTGACCTTCAAAAATGACATAAACATAAATAAATATATACACCCAACAAGCCAAAAATGGGTTTCCCGTCTTGAAAGGTGAAAACCCAAAAAAGGGTTTCCACATGCTTAGTATTCATGAAAAAAATTATGGTTTTGGACAAGTTTTCCACCCGACATCATCAACGATATTCATCCTGTACATTAATCAGAATGCAACTGCCCTATAATTGGGAAATCCTGAAGCATTCAAACTAACATTAAATGATGAAATATTGTCTGTCTACTTCTGTCTACTCAGATCTACCCCTATGAATCACTCATTGTGACCCACAGAGGGCGCTGTAAGCTACCGCCAGGTGTTGAACGAATGCGCCTGGAGGTATGTTGCACATGATCGGTGTCTGTGTGTGAGACTTTTTTGGGGGGAGATTTGACACTTATTTTAACAAAATAATATCACTTACCCTAACTCTTTAACGGTATTTATTTAAAGACGTTTACAACCACGGACAAAGCCAACTCTTGTCGTGACAAATCATGACAACAAACACAATTCTTCCGGCCAAACACAGAATTAGTTTGTTTTGTTGTTTTTCTTCTTTGTAATTATTTGTTTGGTCACGTTACATTGTGTGTGTTGTCATGATTTGTCACGACAAGAGTTGGCTTCGTACGGTGCTTAAAAGGTCTTTAAATAAATACGTTTCGAAATGCCTATGGGAAAAATGCATTGAGATTCATTTCCTGGGCCTGGCGTCGTCATGAAAGGGGGAGGGACTGTGACGCTCTATAGTCACTTATTTTGGGGCTTGTTTTCATAGACCTAGTTGCTCACTGATCAACACTCATTGTCGTTGCAGAGGCACCTGTCTACCGAGGAGTTCCAGCGGCTGTTCGGCATGCCCATCGCCGAGTTCGACCGCATGTCGCTGTGGAAACGAAACGAACTCAAGAAGAGAGTCTCACTTTTCTAACAGGAAGAGGAAGAAGCGACGACCCGTATACTATTTTCCTTCTTCTGAACAAAACAAACAAACAAAGAAACAAACGTCGTACGTACCGCGCTACTGCCCTGCCTGAGGAGAATGAAAACCCAGAGAGCTACAAAACACATCACATTAATGTCACTATCACTACATCATAACATAACATGACATGAAACATGTGATGTATAACTATATCTAATCTAAATATTCTGCACTGACTAACTCAACATATCCACTGTTTGAGCCTAACGTATACTTCCATCGTTCGACTGTGTCGCGCAGCGAATGAAATCGACGACATACAAGCTCACAACGTCGCGGCACACTTTAACCCATTCTGACCTGAGATCAGATTCATACGAGGTTTCCGCCGGACACACACTGGTCTGATGAACCCATTCTGACCTGAGATCAGATTCTAAAAAATGTCAGTCGTTCTTCGATTTTTCAAAAATAGCAGACCTACAAGCTCGTATCGCGCCACTCGGTGGCGCGATATGAGCTTGTAGATCTGCTATTTTTCAATAGCTAAAGCATAACATGATGCCAACACCAAAATGGGTGCCCGGTCAGAATGGGTTAAAATCTGGACCACCCATCTGGGTGCATTTCTAGACTATGTTTATTTTATCTCGTTTTAAAAGGACATTTATCATCAATAAAATCAAAGTGGTTTGTCAATTATTTGGGGGCCCACTTGCAATACCGTCGCGGCCCACAGGTTGAGAAACGCCGCCATCAGCGACAGTGTTGTGAGCTCGTACGTCAGCACTTCATTTTCGGCGCGACACCGTCGGAAGAGCAAAGTATAAATGATAGGCTTTAAGTCTTGTTCATCATCTACTATGTCACACTACTTACACTAAGTGATGGCTGGGGAAGATACAGGCTTTGATTGGCTGAGATCTGTGTGTGTGTGCGTTTATGCAGGGGGGAATACCAGATCTACAAACTTCATGTGTCGCACTACGCTTGTAGATCAGCTATTTTCTGTGAAGATATTTGGGGGGGCGGGTTGGTCAACCAATAGGAGGTCGGCTTCCAACAGCTAGTTTGTTCCACCCAGAAAAGCACAGGTCTCTTTTCAGGCTAACATAAAGCTAATAAAAAGGGGCTGCTCTTCCTCAGCCATCCTTTGGAAAACCAATACAGCTTCCAAACGACGCCTATAACAGGTTCTATATCATCGCACAACAGTGTTGCTCACTCTGCAAAAAACAATGACTGGAAATATGTCATTTTTGGTGTGGCGACAATATTATGCGACAAAGTATAAAATATAAAACTGTGTAGAAAAAGGTTATAGTTAAGTATGTATACAAACTCCATTATACACTCTGCTAATAGCTAACCCATGAGTCTACATTAACAACCCAATAACTCACTGTATTCACATGCATTTACACTCCACGTGGAGAGCCGACAGGATTGCTGCACTTAAACAAATATAATAATAACCACCGTCGCTTCAACTTGCTTGGTAAAACACCGGGCCTTGATATCTCTAGCTCATCCTTCCTCCTTGTATTGTATTTCACATCATACAGTACATAATTATACATACAGTACATAATTATACATACAGTACATGCAACCGCCTTTTAGTTGAAATGTAAAAGTGATTTGCACCTCCAAATCACACGTGTACTAATTTATGCATTCATGGCGTATACATCATGTCTGAGTGACGTTATCGTTGTTAAAAATAGATTGTTAAAATCTTCATTATCTTTAAAATGCAATGTATGTTATTATGAGATGCCGTGTGAGAGAATGAGACGTGTATTTATTTGACGATTGTAGTTCGTATACTCGCTGCAGCTGCTTTAAGAATCCTATTTTGCAGTGTCTGGAATTTATTGTTTTCTTTACCATGGAAAATGTGACGTTGGTTACACAGATATATCTATTGATGATGAGATGACCCCCCCCCCGCCCTCCTCCTCCTCACCCCTTTAACCCATTCTGACCTGAGATCAGATTCATACGAGGTTTCCAATGGACACACACTGGTCTGATTATTAACCCATTCTGACCTGAGATCAGATTCTAAAAATGTCAGTCGTTCTTCGATTTAAAAAAAATCACCCCAGTGTGAACCAAGTGGTGCAACTCCCGTCTATTGGTTCTCTGTATCGTTCCAATTTGTATCGTTCCAATTTCTTCTCTGTACTCTGGTGCCCCCTACTGGTATAAATAAATAACATACCCGTGCTCACTTATACAGGTACACATACAGGTACCTACCTACCTAGGTACATGGACATTGCTGGATGTAGAAGTGGTTGCACCACTTAAAAATAGCAGACCTACAAGCTCGTAGTGCGCCACTCGGTGGCGCGCTATGCGCTTGTAGATCTGCTATTTTTCAATAGCTAAAGCATAACATGCTTCAGAATGGGTTAAGAGCTTCAACCTTTCGACGTTTTTCATGTTATTCAGATCAAAGAGATATAGGGGTGTAACGATACATCTTAACAGCGATACGATACATATCACGATACATGGTATCGTGATATGATACATATCACGATACATGGCTGACGATACGATACGATACATGGACGATATTGGTTCATTAACCCATTCTGAACGGGCACCCATTTTGGTGTCAGCATCATGTTATGCTTTAGCTATTTTTGAAAAATCGAAGAGCGACTGACATTTCTAGAATCTGATCTCAGGTCAGAATGGGTTAATCAGACCCAGTGTTTGTCCGGCGGAAACCTCGTATGAATCTGATCTCAGGTCAAATGGGTTAAAGGGAAAGATTTATTATTATATGGATATAAATAAGTAAGCACAGTGATTCTCTGGCAAATAGATTGGACATTGTATTTGAACACATACAGTATGGACAAACCCACGCCTTGACATGAACACAGAGAATACACACATTTATCGATAGACCATGTGTAGCTATGCGTACAGGCTTTAGTTCTGACATACAGTACCAAAGGTCCGACAACCTAACCCTGACCGCGAGCACGACGCAAAGTAGCTATCTGGAATGGAAAAGTAAATAAATAAACCCATCTTTATTCTTTTTTTCTTCTTAAAATTGCTAAATACAATGCCCTTAGTAATGTATTGATCAAATTGATTCGATACCGATACTTTACATATCGATAAACGTCAATATTTTAAATTAAAATCGATATTTCGATAGTTACTATATCGTTACATCACTAAAGAGATATTAGTTGCAAAGAGGTGCAAGTAGCAATAATCAATGTGGTGAATGTTTTGTTTGGAATGCTTGTTGTCCACTTTAAAAGCAAACCCCCAGATCTTCACTTCTATGCTATTTGGCAATGATGCTAAAATGTTCACATCATCAACCCCCCGTCAGATCCATTCCACACGTTGTTCAACCTTAATTCTTCACTGGCCCTGAAGCCTTTTCCATGTCAGGGACCACCACCCCAAACCAATAGGTTTTAGAAACGTCAAAAAAAAAGATGTCTAAAGTAGCCGATCTACATGCTCACGTCACATGGGATGAGGATGCAGATAGAATGGTCAAAGTAATTAAGAAGATAATTGATAATGATGCATATTAACCCATTCTGACCGGGCACCCATTTTGGTGTCGGCATCATGTTATGCTTTAGCTATTGAAAAATAGCAGATCTACAAGCTCATATCGCGCCACCGAGTGGCGTGATACGAGCTTGTAGGTCTGCTATTTTTGAAAAATCGAAGACACTTTTAGAATCTGATCTCAGGTCAGAATGGGTGAACTAATTTTGATGGGGACCCACCCTGGAAGCCTGACCCAGGACCCCCCTTTGAGAACACTGCTGCTTTACAACTAAATCCAGTACTCTTTCACACTGGGGGGGGGGGACCTAAAATCTCCAGAATAGATTTCCAGATGTACAATGTGACGCAGTGAGAGCTTGTAGATCGGCTATTTTTTATTTATTCATGTGGACCCGGTTAATGCCGTCCGGTGATTTACGGTCATTGTTTGTGTCTTCTTTACATCACAAGAGAATCCAATAAATCAGTGAATATCTGTTGAATGACGTCAGTGTCCAACCTTTTTTTTTTAAACACATTTTAGTACCAATTCCAAATCATTAGGCAAGATTCCAAAACCAGACCAGCTTTACAAATTATATATTTTATGCCTAGAAACAGCATTTTATGCATGCATAGGCTAGTAAGGCTAGTGTGATAGTGACACACACACACACACACACACACACACACTAGATTTCTTTTTAAGATAAAAGCTTACATTCAAAGCAGTTCAAATTTTAAATGTCAAAGCGTTACAGGCAGTAACCATTGCTATAGTGTTTGTTCAATAACAGGGGTCTCCCTGTCTCTCAAGCATCCAATGAAAGTCGCCAATTTAACCCAATCATATATTGGGTTAAAGTTGTTAACACATTTTGACCTGAGATCAGATTCTAAAAATGTCTTCTACATCCCGACAGTTTTCTGAAAAAGCCATGTTTCTATGTCAGTCGTTCTTCGATTTTTCAAAAATAGCAGACCTACAAGCTCGTAGCGCGCCACTCGGTGGCGCGCTATGAGCTTGTAGATCTGCTATTTTCAATAGCTAAAGCATAGCATAATGCTAACACCAAAAGGGGTTCCCGCCCAAAATGTAAATTTGATGTGGTTTTCTGGCCGTGTTGTTTTCGTCGACTAAGACGAAAAATGTTCGTCGACTACGTTTTTCCACTGACGAAAACTAAATGGAAACTAAATGAAAACTAAGCCACGATGACTAAAACTAAGACAAAATATATCGACAAATTCGTCAACAAATAAAAACTAGACTAAAATCTCAGGAAGGGACTAGTGGACAAGAGAACCAGTATAAGTTATTTTACACTTTGTTTCGCATGCTAAAAATAGCAGATCTTCACTTGATTTTCAGCAAGTATAAAAACAGCACATCACGACGGCGTCAAGGCCTGCATTTGATTTAGTCGACTAAATCAACTGTAGATTTAATCGACTAAAATTAGACTAACACTAACACATTGAGTCTCGCAATTTTCCAAATGCTTCATCATAGAGTCTGGAGTGTCCAACGGAAGAGCTGATGACGAAGAAAGAAGTGGAATGTTCCGCACACGATGTAATTCTGCTCCCCGGCTTTTTTTATTTCAACCTAATACAACAACGTTTCGCCCCTCCGGGCTTTCTAAAGTCACATGGTATTGGGTATGGCCTTGAAAACCTTATAATCAGACCAGTGTGTGTCCAGTGGAAACCTCGTATGAATCTGATCTCAGGTCAGAATGGGTTATAATCAGACCAGTGTGTGTCCAGTGGAAACCTCGTATGAATCTGATCTCAGGTCAGAATGGGTTATAATCAGACCAGTGTGTGTCCAGTGGAAACCTCGTATGAATCTGATCTCAGGTCAGAATGGGTTAATCAGACCAGTGTGTGTCCAGTGGAAACCTCGTATGAATCTGATCTCAGGTCAGAATGGGTTAATCAGACCAGTGTGTGTCCAGTGGAAACCTCGTATGAATCTGATCTCAGGTCAGAATGGGTTAATCAGACCAGTGTGTGTCCAGTGGAAACCTCGTATGAATCTGATCTCAGGTCAGAATGGGTTAAGTCAGCTGCCATGGGGGTCATAGGACGGTGTCCATCAGAGGATGCAGCCAGATGGAAATTGCACATTTAACAAAAAGATAGGAAGGACATTTACATGAAATACTCTCAATAACGGGACTTTTGATTACCGCGGTTATTGCCGGGCCCCATACCGCCGGTATGGCGGTAATTACTACAAAAACAATGTTTTATTGCTTAAACTTATGTATTCACTATTCATTGATTCACTAGTATACCAAAATCCATTTGAATTTTTTTTTAATTAGATTAATTTTTTTAATCGAGTCCCAGCTCTAATATATATATATATATATTTTTTTTTCTGGGAATAATAAGAGGGCTAAAAAAAGAAAGAGGTATGGTGTGTGCGATATTAATTGTGAGATTACCATAATGACGGTAATCATTAAAGGACCACTTTTGAACTTATCTTCATATAATATGTCCTCACTAATATTCATGATAAAATGGCACGTTTTTTTCTACTCTGACTGTGTCACATAGGAGGGCTGTGGGCAGTTCAGAAACCCACCCAACAGTGACATCAATGGAGAATCCAAGCTAATAGAAACTGCAGGCTTTCTAGTCCTGAAAAGTTGCAATGCGAAAATGGAAGCCATCGTTCTCACGATAATAAACCCTGTTAGGGTCCATTTGGTTCCATTTGTACACTCTCAGAGTTTGGTTCCAAACCATAATTTCCCTGGGGACCCCCTGGAACTGCCTCAAGGACCCTGGGGGTCCCCGGACCCCGAACCCCACTTTAGGAATCACTGCTCTATGTAATCTGATCTTTATAGTCTGATAAACTATTCTCACGTAAATAAATCTTGTTTAAAAAACAATCTGCCTAACGATGATGTCACTGGTGGTCGTGGACGGGTTTCTGAACTGCCCACAGCAGAGTGAGTGTGTGTGTGTGTGTGTGTGTGTGTCCGTCCAGCTGATGGTCGTTAATGTCAAAGCAATGCTGTTTATGCACTGTCAAATAGGTCTAGGCCTACATCTATTCTAAGGTAGCATATACCTGTATAGACATATTATCCTGTGTGGAAATATACATAAATCTTCGTGTTTGAGCACAAAAAGCATTTTGAGAACCCACAAATTTCCGCGCTTCGCTCGCACACTGTGCGCCCCCCCCCCCCCCACACACAATCATTCTACAGTTGTGGCCCCCGGCCTAATCTAATTGAATACCCCTGCCATAAAGCATTACACTTGTTTACAAGAGGGTCCACCATTTTCAATTCATCATATCATTTTGTACACTATGAAAAACGTATACAGTGAGGGGGGAAAGGGGTGGGTGGAGTCAAGGGATTTACATGTCTTAATGACAGTTGGTAGGGCGTTCCACATTTTTGTGGCATAGGATGAAATTAATTTAGGTGGACCCTCTTGTAAACAAGTGTCCACTCGCAGTTAACAGTCTTTGTATTGAGTTGTGCTTGAAATGTAGTGTAATTCTGCAAACTGTTAATAAATATTTTAATCAATCAATCAATCAATCCTTGTTTGTGCTGAATCTGGGTTGCACATGGTTTTTTGAACTCCCTCTGGTGTTGCTGTGTTGCTGGCATGATTAGACTGACTGAGCGTCACTGTTTATTATGATAAATGGTACATGGTAAATGGTGCATTTATATAGCGCCTTTATCCAAGGCGCTTTACATAGATTGTGCATTACATTCACCCATTCACACGCCGATTGCGGCGGAAGCCATGCAAGGTACCAACCAGCACATCGGGAGCAATTGGGGGTTCAGTGTCTTGCCCAAGGACACTTCGACATGTAGACAGGAGGAGGAGCCGGGATTCGAACCGCCGACCCATGGATCATTGGACGACCTGCTCTACCTCTTGAGCCACAGTCGCCCCTGTGATACACTTTTCATTTCATTAAAAATAAAACGCGTTAATGAACCCGACACAGCGGTATGCGTTACATACCGGCGGTATGGCGGTATTGCGGTTATTGCACCTAGCCCTACTCACGGGGCTGAATAACTTGACTTTAACTGCAAACTAGCAGATCTACAAGCTCAGTATACCTATTTTAAAGAAATATACCAGACCACACTTAAGATGTAAATCAGATTTACTGATAGGGTTAATAGGTTATTTGTTTTAACCCTTTTTAAAGTGGTGAAGAAAATGATAAAAACATGAAATAGACAACACAGTAGACAATACAATACAAGAATGGTAGGTAAACCCTTTTTAGAATGAACCAACAATTCCCCATCGATGATGGGGAATACAAGCTAATAAAAACTGCAGGCTTTCTAGTCCTGAAATGTTGCAATGCGGAAATGGAAGTCATCGTTCTCACGATAATGAAAATTTAACATTTTTGTAAAATAATGTTGTTTATAAAATAATTTGCCTAATGATGATGTCACTGGAAGACGGTTTCTAAACTGCCCACAGCCCTCCTATGAGACAAAGACTGAGTAGAAAAGAATCGTGCCATTTTATCATGATTATTAGTGAGGACCTATTATGAAGATAGGTTGAAAAGTGATGATTTTGGTGTTAGCATCATGTCGTGCTTTAGCTATTTAAAAATAGCAGATCTACAAGCACATATCGCGCCACCGAGTGGCGCGATACGAGCTTGTAGGTCTGCTATTTTTGAAAAATCAAAGAATGACTGACATTTTTAGAATCTGATCTCAGGTCAGAATGGGTTAATCAGACCAGTGTGTGTCCAGTGGAAACCTCGTATGAATCTGATCTCAGGTCAGAATGGGTTAAGACTTCTTATAACTCACTCAAACAAAACGGACACAAGAACCATGCAGTGTGCATCAAACTATCAGAAAACTTCCACTTCACTTCTGTGTCATGTCAACCTGTGTCAGCTCATACACTCTGGTGAATCAGTTCAGTCATTTCCCACTCCTTCAACATTCTCTCTCTTCCCCACTTCACCTAATTGAGAAACTCCCCAATCAGAACACATCACTTGATCACACACACACCAATCAGAATGAAGAACTCCAGTACCTGGTTAACTGTCTCATTTACGCTTTGCTCAGTAAACTCATTAAGCCTGGAACACACCTGTTTAACTGCTATGAACGGCATGCATCGTTTTTTAACATAAGTCCTGTATTAAAACCAGGGGGGCAGTCAGACAGATATTTTATGAAGCCACTAAGGAAATCGGGACTTCCTGAAAGTTCATATAATGGCCTGTTGTGGCGCTGTCTGTCATTGGGCCCAAAAAACCCCATAGCCCCATAGAGGTCCATGTATTTGGGCCCAACTTCACCTAGACTGTATTACCTTAATAAACATGGTCATGAATACTTTCTGCTTCCAGTCACTAGTTTAAAGTCTCATTTCTAATGTCATAATATTCTTTTTGGAAAACTATGGTCCCATTTATTTAAACAATGACCATAAAGTTGCGTATGTTCTGAGGGACAAATAGTGAAAAAGTGTCATATTTCATCTACATTTGTTTATATCAAAAAGATTGTTTGCATTCATGCCCATAATGACATGCCCCAAATAGGGACACGCCGTGCCAGGTTTTCAATAACGTTGAATTGTGGAAAAAATGCAATCTTAATTGTTTACTTCTTAAATGCTGCTGTGACAACAGAGTAATAGAGGCCTTATGGTAAACACTTTCAAAAAACATTTTTGTTGAGTTTCTGTGATGTGGTACAGTTGGCAAAACGCTTCATTGTGTCTATTCTAGATTAGGTCAGACCAAATGAGTACATTTATGTTGATATATACAGCAACACAGGTAGCAATTATCGTTGTCTCTTTACAGTAGTAAACGATAGAGGAGTGAGACCACTGTGCAATGCACATAGATAGTTTCAATGCCTTTTAACCCATTTTGGGGCGGGAAATCCCTTTTGGTGTTTTAAACATTATGTTTTAATTTAGCTATTGAAAAAGTAGCGGACCTACAAGCTCGTAGCGCGGCGCTCGGTGCCGCGCTACGAGCTTGTAGAGCTGCTGTGAACGTTTCAGAGCGAACGTTTTTAACTCAGATCTGGAGAGGATCCCTGGAACAACATATTTTCAGAAGGGGGTCGGAGGCCAATTTTATATATTTCTGGGGGTCCTTGACATGAAATATTGAGAACCACTGACATAGAACCATGTGCTGTTGTCCTGGCCTGTGTGTTCAGAAACACAGTCGGGGTGCTGTTGTCTTGGCCTGTGGTGTAGAAGAAACACAGTCAGGCTTCGTACACACATAAAGAACAACTGTTCTGTGCCCTGCCTGTGTTTCATGTTTGATTGCTCCCCCTCCCCCCAATCAAACACAAGTGTTTTCATTGGAAAAGCATTGAGGCGGCCATCGCCCTGGGCACGACCTATACGCTGCAAAGACTATCATTTGTTTGGGTGGAAGTTGCGCGGGATTTTAGCGGAAGTATCGCACCGAGGAAATGACGTTGATGCTTTTACAAATCAGTTTACATTCGCCGCGAATGAAACAAGTGTAATGTGATTGGTCGGGAAAATATCGTATCGGGGGTAAATACATCTGACGGATGTTCCGGAGGATACATCCGCCGATAGCTTCTCTGCCTTACGTTGTGACCACCAGGCTTTTCTTTATGCTTCTCTGCCTTACGTTGTGACCAGGCTTTTCTTTATGCTTCTCTGCCTTACGTTGTGACCAGGCTTTACTTTATGCTTCTCTGCCTTACGTTGTGACCAGGCTTTTCTTTATGCTTCTCTGCCTTACGTTGTGACCAGGCTTTTCTTTATGCTTCTCTGCCTTACGTTGTGACCAGGCTTTACTTTATGCTTCTCTGTCTTACGTTGTGACCAGGCTTTACTTTATGCTTCTGTCTTACGTTGTGACCAGGCTTTACTTTATGCTTCTCTGCCTTACGTTGTGACCAGGCTTTACTTTATGCTTCTCTGCCTTACGTTGTGACCAGGCTTTACTTTATGCTTCTCTGCCTTACGTTGTGACCAGGCTTCACTTTATGCTTCTCTGCCTTACGTTGTGACCTGCAGGCTTTTCTTTATGCTTCTCTGCCTTACGTTGTGACAGGCTTTACTTTATGCTTCTCTGCCTTACGTTGTGACCAGGCTTTACTTTATGCTTCTCTGCCTTACGTTGTGACCTGCAGGCTTTTCTTTATGCTTCTCTGCCTTACGTTGTGACCAGGCTTTACTTTATGCTTCTCTGCCTTACGTTGTGACCAGGCTTTTCTTTTCGCAGATAAGTTAGCCTGGGACCGAGGCTAAGAACGACTAGTGTAAACTCACCAACATAAAATAAACTCGTCAGAGACAGAATCACTGATTATTTTCTTTTTTTTTAATTGAATGGGGTGAAACATCTACATAAACAAGAGGCCTCTCAATACAAGTACTTCACAAAAAAAAAAAAAAAAAAAAAAAAACATTTTTTATTTTTATTTTTTTTAAACTATAAAGATTTTTTTTGATTAAATCATTTCTGTACATTTTGTAAGATATGTTCTGAGACAAAAAAAAAGAAAGAAAAAAAGAAAAAAAGAAGTCATAACTGAGGCCTTTTGTCTCAAGCTGACCCACCACCCTTTCCCCCCCAAAAAAATGAAACAAACATGGTGTCCAAAGTTGCCAGTAGTTATCAGACACGAACAAACCTCACCTCTGCTCTCCAACACACGACGACCTTTCAACCAAAACCTCATAAAAAGGGCAGATTTTATTTCCAGGACCCCCCTGGAACCCTCTCAAAGGCCCCTTGGGGGTCCCCTGACCCCCCTGGAACCCTCTCAAAGGCCCCTTTGGGGGTCCCCTAACCCCCCTGGAACCCTCTCAAAGGCCCCTTGGGGTCCCCTAACCCCCCTGGAACCCTCTCAAAGGCCCCTTGGGGTCCCCTGAACCCCCTGGAACCCTCTCAAAGGCCCCTTTGGGGGTCCCCTAACCCCCCTGGAACCCTCTCAAAGGCCCCTTTGGGGGTCCCCTAACCCCCCTGGAACCCTCTCAAAGGCCCCTTGGGGTCCCCTAACCCCCCTGGAACCCTCTCAAAGGCCCCTTTGGGGGTCCCCTAACCCCCCTGGAACCCTCTCAAAGGCCCCTTGGGGTCCCCTAACCCCCCTGGAACCCTCTCAAAGGCCCCTTGGGGTCCCCTGAACCCCCTGGAACCCTCTCAAAGGCCCCTTTGGGGGTCCCCTGGTAGCCCACTTTGAGAACCACTGCTTTTTTACATAATCCCTTTTTTAAAGATCATCTCCATCGTCACATACCAGCTTTGCTGACAAGCATCACTTACAGTAAGCCTCCCTTATTTAAAAATGAATCCAAACGGCAGATCTATATTGCGTTTTTTTATTTTCTTTTTTAATGGCCACCATATCATCCTCCCAGGTGTGGCCACCACAGACAGCACGTCTGTAGAAAGGTGTGGCCGCCACAGACCGCACGTCTGTAGAAAAGCTAGTCGATCTGTTGCGGGACTGAGCGATGCCAGGCTCGGCACCGATGGCTTCGCTCAGGGCTGGACAATTAACAAAATAAAACCCCAAAACATAGATATTAAGAACTGATAACAGACTTAAATCTTGCTCATGTAGGTTCGTTGATTAAATCGAGTAGCATGTTTCTTTTTTTTCTTTTCTTTTTTTTTTGAATATTCCAGTTTATATATATTTTTTTTTAGTAAATAGTTCGGAAATTAAATCGGGATAGCGGGCCAGCCCTAGTCTTTTAAGGACATTATTATACATGCTTGGTTTGAGCTTGTAGATCGGCCATTTTTATTTTTGCCATTCTTTAAAACCTGCCTGTAAAGGGCAGACATCCCTGGAATACCAGGGACGAGTAGGGACCAGGCCAGGTCTAGGTCTAGGGACAAGGCCAGGTCTAGGCCAGGTCCAGGTCTAGGGACAAGGCCAGGTCTAGGCCAGGTCCAGGTCTAGGGACAAGGCCAGGTCTAGGCCAGGTCCAGGTCTAGGGACCAGGCCAGGTCTAGGGACGAAGCCAGGTCCAGGTCTAGGGACAAGGCCAGGTCTAGGCCAGGTCCAGGTCTAGGGACCAGGCCAGGTCCAGGTCTAGGGACCAGGCCAGGTTCAACGTGGTTTATTAATGGCTGTGCCGTTTCTCTTCCACCCCCTCCGTCTCCCTTTGTCTCCTGTCATTGCACGTCTTCACCATCTATCCCTGGTTCTCCCATTCTCTCTCTCCTCTGCTTTCCCCACGTATGCATTTTTTTTGCCTAATTCTATTATATTTGTCGTAGAAATTAACAAAAACAAAACAAAAAAACAAAACAAAAAAAGAAATCAACATCACATTGAAAATAGCTGGAACATTTCAAATGTACATAATATATAATATGAAAGTCAATACATGCTCTCGTCGTGGGAGCTCATTTACGCTATCGTTGGCATGAGATAGAATCGATTCGTATAATGTTAATTAATGGAGGGGTTTTTATTTTCTTCCCAAATCATTGATTTTCTTCTTTTCATAATCTTTTCATATTTATTCAAGTGCTTCCTTAACCCATTCTGAACGGGCACCCATTTTGGTGTCAGCATCATGTTATGCTTTAGCTATTGAAAAATAGCAGATCTTCAAGCTCATATCGCGCCACCGAGTGGCGCGATACGAGCTTGTAGGTCTGCTATTTTTTGAAAAAAAATCGAAGAACGACTGACATTTTTAGAATCTGATCTCAGGTCAGAATGGGTTATAATCAGACCAGTGTGTGTCCAGTGGGAAACCTCGTATGAATCTGATCTCAGGTCAGAATGGGTTAAAGAACTCTGGCTGCGCGGACGCGACCACAGCAGAGGTCGGTCGGGTCGTCATAAGTAGAATAATTTCTTTCACCAGGCAGACAAAGATTTAAGTGTTGATGAGAAGGAGTTTGGAACACCGGCTGTCCCCAAAAGTACCAACTCTCAGTAAAAATGGACCTTGATTTTACTTTTTTTTGGCAGTGAACGCCTTTTAAGTCCATTATTGATCAGGTTTCAGTCTTAAAACTACAATATTTGATCTTTTACAAACGATGAAATAAATAAGAATTATGACTGGTTTGGTTGGACTGAAAGCCACACTTTACTTTAGTTTAAACCCTCTGTCCTTCTCACAGCGGGAGGAGGGGTGAGGAGATAGGAAGCAGGAAGCAAGCTAGGAAGGTAAAGTAAAGGAATAGGAAAGGAGGGAGGGAGGGAGGAAAGAAGGGAGAAAACAAAAGGTCAATTTGCGCTTCGCGCCGCGAGTGTCGCCCATGTGACCCCCATGTGACGTCAGTGACAAAACTGCGTGGAATTACTTCTCTGGAGGATGTTTCCCCGAGTGGAATAGTAAGAGAGTGGCAGCACTAGCCTTGACTCCCATTGTAAACAATGGAATGCGGAAGTGCTCATTCCATTTCAATGGGATAGTTCCAATGTTTGGAACTATAGCACTATAGGCACCCGCTTTGCGGCGAGTGTCGCCACTCTCTTACTATTCCACTCGGGGTGTTGCATACCTCTGTGAAAAGGAAAGGTAGCAGCAGGTCACGCTCTCATGAAATGTTGCGTACTTTGGTTCTGCGAAGACGACGTGAGCTCCGTTATAGCGGAGATGCACCCAACTTCCTCGTTTACATTGCGCGGCTTAGAAACTCACGGCTCGACCCCCCCTCAGCACTTTCACTAAGCACAGTCGCCGCGTTCACCCTGACTCGCTCCGTTTTAGGTGAAAACGTTGCCACCTAAAACTGGAGTATGCGTGAGCTTTTACCTGGACAAGGGCAAAGAGTGTGGACGGATTGAGCATGGCCCCTCTGTCCATCCATCGGTCCTGCATGCCCCATGTGTCCGTCTGTCCTTCGCGCCCATGGTGTCGTGCAAATAGACGATCAGATTGTTTTCACAGAAATGTTATATATATATTAACGTATTTACTTTTTAACTTTCAGGGCATCGGTTATATTATAACATTATCGATGACTTTTCATGAATCGATTCAATCGTCAGTTGCTGCGCAAAGCATAAAACTGACCTTCTGTATACCGGGGGAAGCGGAGAAGCTTCAGCCAGGTGCAGAGAGAGAGAGAGAGAGAGAGAGAGAGAGAGAGAGAGAGAGAGAGGAGCAAGAAAGGAATAATATTTCTTTAAAAAAAAGAAAAGAAAAGAAAAGGAGGGAACGGAATAAAGAGAGAGAGATAATCTCTAGACTTGTGCGTCGGTGCCGTTCTTGTCGGGCGGGGGTCCCGGGCTGGCTGGCAGGTTGTTGGGCGGAGGCGGCGCCGCCGCCGTGGGGGTCTCGCTCTGCTTGCCACTGTCCCGCCTGGGGGGCATCCTCTCGTTGATGCGGTCCAGACCCCGGGCCTCCTCGAAGCTCTGGATCTTGTGCTTGGGGTTGAAATCCTGGATGGCTGCGAGGACGACATACACAACGACATGCATGTCAGTCAGTCAGTCAGTCAGCGTAGACAGAGGGAACAATGCTGAGCTAATGCTGCTAAGCTAAAGTGGGAAGACGCACTAGGAATGTTTAGGCTACATCAACGGGAATATCACGGTCACTTGTAGGGTAGAAACCTTCTCTGTAAACTTTCGTTTTTTTGTTGTTCTATTTTATTATACTTTGTTGTACGATAGTGTTGCAGCTTGCAGTTCTAGTATTTATTTTTTAGAACATAACGAAAAATCTTAGTGCCCACAACGTCCAACAAGATCCTGTGACTAAATAATAATAATGTCCTGAAAAGTAACGGTTTTGGAACTACAAGGTTTCTGCTCGACAGCAGAAACATTGCCGGATATTTCTCTTTTTTTTGTTATCCAGTAAAGACAATGGATGGATATTCATTCACACATTATGTCTTCTGAATCCATGATGTCAGATCCCAACGTCCAGCCACATTTAAGCGGACTGACATCATCAATGACGTCATCGACATGACGTCAAGAGTGAGATCCAGGGGTAAGAAGTATTAGTTGCTTAGTTACACTAACAATCGTTCTCATGAAGTAGTTTGGTTCTTGAATGGAGGGGTTTGAATTAAGGTTATAAAGATGGCCATGTCACCACTGTCTTGTCTGTCGCCACCCTACACAGTTCCAACAGTAATCCGATTAACGAGGAATGCTGGCGGATGGGACACAGGATGGGTCACCAACATTGGCGTATCACCCGTACCTTTGTCTTAAAAGTTAAGTGCAAAGCAGGGTTTATTGAATGAAGTTTCCAGTAGGCGGTTTGTTGAGGTGACACCCGTGACAGTGAGGAGTAAATGTCCCTGCAGGAGTAAATGTCCCTGCAGGAGTAAATGTCCCTGCGGGAGGAAATGTCCCTGCGGGAGTCTGCGTTCTCCAGCGGGCTGGCCTCGGGCCTCCACGCCGTGGCCTGGAGCCTCATCCTGCCCTGCTATTGGTGCCTGGACCGGCTCCTCGCCGGCCTCATGTCCACCAGCCTGGAGCGGAGCAGGCGGCGGGCCCACGAGCGCTGCCTCCTCCACCCTCTCACGGTGCTCTGCGGCTCCGTCCTCTTCGCCGGCCTGGTGGCGACCACGGCTCCGCTGGCCCAGCTGGGCTTTGCGCTGTGGGCGCCGCTCCAAGCCTCCCGCAGGCCCTTCTGCTACCGCCGCCAGACGCCCTCCTCCTCCTCAGCGGAGGAGGAGAGGAGGGAGACCGACCGGGGCTTTGAGCTGGAGGAGGGGAGGGAGACCGCCCGGGGCTTTGAGCTGGAGGAGGGGAAGAAGGCCACGTTCGTCTTCGCCACCGCCAACGTGTGCCTGCTGCCCGACGGCCTGGCTCGCTTCAACAACCTGGGACACACGCAGCGGCGCGCGGCCGACATCGGCCGGCGGATCGCGCAAGCCGTCGGCGGCCGACGGCACAATGGCAGCGACGACGTGCTTGGCGTGCCCGACCGACCGGTGCCGCCCCTCCTCGTCAACGGTAACCACGACTCTAACCGGGAGGACGTGACGGTGGAGGAGGCGACGGGGGACGTTTCGCCCACCTTCCCCGCCGACCTGGACATCCTGTGCCTGCAGGAGGTGTTCGACAAGCGGGCGGCCGAGACGCTGACGGAGCGCCTGGCGCCGCTGTTCGGCCACGTCCTGTACGACGTGGGACCGAGCTGCTCCTCCTTCAAGCTGCTCAACAGCGGCCTGCTGCTGGCCAGCCGCTTCCCCGTGCTGGACGCCCGCTTCCACTGCTTCCCCAACGGCCGCGGGGTGGACGCGCTGGCCGCCAAGGGCCTGCTCTCGGCCAAGGTGCTCGTCGGCCGCGACCGCCGTCGGAAGAGGCGAGCGGTCGGCTATTTCAGCTGCGCGCATCTCCACGCGCCGCCGGGCGACGGCCAGATCCGCTGCGAGCAGCTCGACATGGCGAGCGAGTGGATCAGAGAGTTTCAGGCCGCCAACAGACGACCCGACGACGAAGAAGAGGTGGTGTTCGACGTGCTCTGCGGAGATCTCAACTTCGACAACTGCTCCCCGCGGGACGGCCCGGAGCAGAGGCACGCCGTGTTCCAGGAGTACAGAGACCCCTGCCGGGCGGGGCCGGGCCGGGAGAGGCCCTGGGCGCTCGGGACCCTGCTGGATCAGGCCACGCTGTACCGGGAGGAGACGCGCACGCCGGAGAGCCTGAGGAGGACTCTGGAGAACGAGGGCTTGAGGAAGCGCTTCCTCTGCCCGCCCGTGGCGGCGGCGGCGGCGCCGGGCTCTCCTCCCCTGGTTTACCCCGAGCCCGGGCAGCCCTGGGTGGGACGGCGCATCGACTACATCCTCTACGGGCGGAGCGCCGTGTCCGAACGCTGCCGGACGCGAGTGGAGGGCGTGACGTTCGTGAGCCAGCTGGCCGGCCTCACCGACCACATCCCGCTGGCCCTGAGACTCACTGTGCTCCTGGACTCGCTCTGTACTGACGGATGACCACATCCCGCTGGCCCTGAGACTCACTGTGCTCCTGGACTCGCTCTGTACCGACGGATGACCACATCCTGCTGGCCCTGAGACTCACGGTGCTCCTGGACTCGCTCTGTACCGACGGATGACCACATCCTGCTGGCCCTGAGACTCACGGTGCTCCTGGACTCGCTCTGTACCGACGGATGACCACATCCCGCTGGCCCTGAGACTCCTGTGCTCCTGGACTCGCTCTGTACCGACGGATGACCACATCCCGCTGGCCCTGAGACTCCTGTGCTCCTGGACTCGCTCTGTACCGACGGATGACCACATCCCGCTGGCCCTGAGACTCTGTGCTCCTGGACTCGCTCTGTACCGACGGATGACCACATCCCGCTGGCCCTGAGACTCACTGTGCTCCTGGACTCGCTCTGTACCGACGGATGACGGCAGAAAAAGATGCAAACGGTATAATCGCTGTATACCAACAAATAGGTGATCTACAAGCTCACATGTTGCTAGATGGTTGCCATGTCATGCCCAAACTACAAGTTCACATGTTGCTGTGAGTGAGCTTTTGTTGCTGAATGGTTGCCATGTCATGCCCAGAAAAGTGATGCTAGGGTTCTAAACTTTACCCTGGGCTGGAACACAACACTGTTTGTTGTTTACGAGTCACTTTGCAATGACTGATGACACATCCGTGTGAAGTGAGACGTAACATAGAGACTATGCCCATTTGCTCAGACAGAATGACTGAATGTAAAGTTCTCCATTCATTGTCAATGTGAATTTAATGTTTGTGTAGGACAGGGGTGGGCAATTATTTAGAAACAGAAACTATTTTGGAGGGCCGGGCCAAAAGGCTGAACTTAATTATGCATAATATTAATTGTATTTTATATAGAGAAAGTAGTAAATGGCCATTTATGATGATGTACAATAAGAGCGCCCCTCATTTCACATGGGTGTGATTTTTTTTACTTTCTACTTGCATGCTTGAGAAGTTTCCTTTCCCAGTTGAAAACGATGTTTTTGTTTAAGTTACAAGTCATGTAAATACTAGCATTTTATTTTTAACAATGAGGACATTAGAGGTATTAATATGTTTTAATAGTTGTTCTTCCATACGGAGGACCCTGGAGGTGCCACTTTCACAACCTACGTCACGCTGCACTATCAGCGTGAGATGAGTGTTGAGTCACTCACAACCATTAAACAACGACGTTCTGAAAACACAATAACAAACCAACCAGTGATGATATTGTTGAGACTTGGCACCCTGGCAGGCATTGATGTGTGCACGTTCTGCCAGATTTACTTTGTGGTACAACGGTGTCGACTCACGTGCCGAAAACAGACGAAACACAAGCTCACGGCGCATCGCCCAACCGTTCTGAACTTCAGAAGCATGCCACCGCCGTATGATGCAGCATAATCTTAACCCATTCTGACCTGAGATCAGATTCATACGAGGTTTCCACTGGACACACACTGGTCTGATTAAGTCAACTTTATTGGCGAGGCGGGTTAGAGCGGGTTAAATAAAGCATAACAGGATTTAACTCGTCCTCCTACGAGGAAGTTTGGTAATCCTGCGCCTGCCCTACCGTGTTGTGGAGCTGCATGCTTCATGCGCCTGCCCTACCGTGGTGTGGAGCTGCATGCTTCATGCGCCTGCCCTACCGTGTTGTGGAGCTGCATGCTTCATGGCTATTTGCATTCACCGACGCTGGTGTCACCAATAAATCCAAAAGGCCCACATTTTCACATATGAGGGGGGTGAAGGAAGGAATACGGGTTCTCAATCACACGCAGTTCACGTGCACAGTCGACGTGCAGATTGCGTGCAGTGTGTGAATACATGGGCTTCAAAGTAAAAGCAATACCAAGTAGTCTTTCGCGGTATTTGGCCCGCGGGCCGTACAATGCCCAGGTCTAGGACAAGTTAGTGAACATAACACTAAAAGCTGGAAGAATGCCTTGCTGATGACATCACATAATGGTGATTATGTCGGACGATGATGTATTGGACCCACATGACATGGTCTTCTACATTCCGATGACTTCGATGCCAAAGACGGAGAGAGAGAGAGAGACACACGGAGCTGACCGATGAGCTGACCCCTCTGTACGTGTGACTGTCCGCTCGCTTGTGTCGTGCTCCGTCGTCATACGGGGGCGCTGTTGGCCCAAATATACAAGCCAAGCAACACGCTGCCTCGCCCCCGCAACACATTGTTGTTGTTGGCTCATGGATCAGCTCTTTGGCACACGGTGTAAGAATAAGAGAAAAGAAAAGGCAAGCTCGGCCGCTTCTCTCCTGGTGTCGTCGTCGTGTGGAGGAGGAGGACGACAAGGACACTTGTTGTTCAAACACAAAAGACATGAAGAGGAGGATCCCAAAGCAATTATTTATTTCACAGACAGAGGGACGGTCTTCCTGCCAGGCCTTGGGCCTGTCGCTCCGCCAACCCATAGTAAGGCAGCGGTGGCCAAACGGTTTGCGGAGCGGTCTTGATATCAGAAGGTCGCTATAGTTCGTATCCCCGGACCGGCACGTTAAAATGACCACCGCTGAAGTGCCCTTGAGCAAGGCATTGAACCCCTACCATGAAATGTTCTATGAGCAGGGCCTGGCTGTAAACAAGTTCTTGAGCTTAGTCCAGTTACCCTGGGTAAACATGGTAACTTTCCTTTCCTTTCGCCCATGGTGGACTATGCATGGCGTGACCGCGTAAACGTGACCGCATACCAAAATAAAAACTGCAGACCAATAGATCGATCTAGTCATCAATCCATATATAGCAAGCATACTTGATTAACCCATTCTGACCTGAGATCAGATTCTAAAAATGTCAGTCGTTCTTTGATTTTTCAAAAATAGCAGACCTACAAGCTCGTAGTGCGCCACTCGGTGGTGCGCTATGAGCTTGTAGATCTGCTATTTTTCAATAGCTAAAGCACGACACGATGCTAACACCAAAAATGGGTTCCCGTTCAGAATGGGTTAAAATAACTGTCAATAATTTATTTTTTAACACAACTATAATTAAATGGCTGATGCCGTCGAGGTGGAATTCATGTCCAAAACAGTTTCTTTTCGGGACGCAAAATGGAAAAAGTATCAGATCTAAATATTTCCATCTTCATAAACAATGTTTTACTACTTTTGTATGACACTGTAGTTATGATACAGCAATAATGATTTACAACAACAAAAAAGGGTGGGCGGGGGGAGGAGGAGAAGAGGTTTCTGCCCAACAGCTACAAAACAAGCATCATCTTGGGTTATTGGATGAAACGGTTATTCTGACAGTTTACAAATAAACACGATCTATATCTAGTGTGTATAACTCATACTACACATCAGATTGATGCCTAATAATAATGTGTGCAAATCTCAGTTTGGACGTTTCAGTGAGTGGTGGAATGGATGTGGAGGTTATGTGGGAGGAGGGTTTAATGACACATTTTAAAGACATCACATTTCACACAAACGGAATGGATTTATGAATGAATGAATGGATGAGTGTTGTTGCAACAGGAGACAGGAGGGTCAGGCATGAACAGTTAACAGTTATGATGAGGTCAACGTAAAGATGGGGAGGAAGAGGAGGAGGAGAGAAGGATATGATAGATGGATGCGTACCTCGTGCCTCTTCGGCCTCTACGGTGGCTGTGTAAGCGTGAGTAGTAGAAGGAAGAGCCATGCCCAAAAACCAACGGAGAGAGAGTGGCAAGGTTATCAATGCAACGTTCAGTCAGTTTCTGTCACATTATCACTGCAAATCACTCAGTCCGGTTATCATTTAGTTCAAAGATCATACGACATACATACATACATACACCCCCATCCCACTACCCCCCCCCCCCTCCCCCATTCAACATGGCAGTAATAAATGTAATACATTCATGAGTTAGAGGCAAGGCATGTAAAAATATTTAAAAAAAAAGGCCCAAATTCACTCTGCCGGCAGTCGAGCAGTGTTTAGATTGAGTATATACGCTGCTTCATGAAAACGGCCAAGACAAATTATTTATTTCGAGCAGTGTACTGTATCTGTTTTGAACGTTTTTGAGGGGGATCACTGCCGACCCGTGGGCCAGTGGTTTTTCAACCAGTGGTCCGGGGACCACCAGTGGTACTTGAGGGTGTTCCCAGCTAAATGATGGAGAGTTTGTAACCAAATTTGTATCTTTGAGACGCCAATTTATATTGTCAAATCAATGTTAATTTAACTCTGAGAGTGTACAAATGGAACCAAATTTGGACCCGTTACGGTCCATTTGGTTCCATTTGTACACTCTCAGAGTTACAGACCTATAAGGGTCCATTTGGTTACAAACATATCATTTAGCTAGGGACCCCCTGGAGCCCTCAAGGACCCCCGGACACCACGTTGGGAACAAATGCATCACAGTGTTATTATATGAGGGGACATTCTGTGAGGGAGACGGTGTGTGAATGAGCTTCAATCAATCACGGATGTGGGAAATGTTTTCATTTTCACAGGATGATCATCTGTTGATAAGATGTGAGGGCAGATTCTACAAACCAAATGCCTTTTAAAAAAGGCATTTTCCCCCCAAAATGTTCCACAAACTCGCAGCAAGGCACGAATTGCCGCGCTTTGAGCTTGTAGATCTGCTATTTTTGAATAGCCAATTGCTAAAAATCTGAAATGACACGGATGCTTTCCCGGTTTGAATGCGTTTAAGGATAGACGTGTAGGGCCAGAGGCAGAGCGATATATTGGTTGGCAGCACAGCAATTTTATCGGACCATATTGGCCCACCTTACTTTCTTGGTACTATTGAAGATGTATACGATCGTGTTATGTTGTCCACTATGCACAGATATATTAAAATTATTCTTACTGCAGAAAAAGACACATGGGTGTAATTTAAAAACAATGGCGTAATTATGCAGTTTATCCAGCAGAGAGCGCCCTGACACCAGTGTTGACTCAACACTGCAATGTGGCACATTATACATATTAATAATAATAATAATTCGTATTATATACATACTTACACAGGATAGTGTGTACATGGTTTTTTTTCCTATCATTTTCATCCCACGATTTTGTAACGTTTTTTTTTTTTCACCCAGTGTCAATTATCTAGTGTAATCCTGGGCTCTATACGATCCCCTCTGCCAACCTGGGGAGAGCAACGGACTGACCTCATGCTTCCTTCTATGCATGAGGAGTCCAAGCCGCCCGCTTCATTTCATTGACGGGGGGGGGGGGGGAGGAGTTTCCCTGGTTGGACGTAGCGCGTGGAAGGAACACGTTATTTCCAACCAGTTTCTTTCCCCTCCATCAGGCGCCCCGGCTGGCCAGGGGGGGGGGGCAGTTTTTGTGTGTACATAGTTAACTGTATAAAAGTCCCACTCCCATCCCTATACCTAGACATCAGTCCCTTTGGACTACCGGATAATAGGCCCCAAACAACCCATATCGCTCAGGCCCCGTTAAGCTCATCTGCACACCGTCAGTGTGTGTGTGTGTGTGTGTGTGTGTGTGTGTGTAGGCTGGGGTGGTTAATTTCAGAGCTTGTGTGCAAGCACAAGAGGTTAGTGTTAGTTGGAGTTAAAATGATTGTGTGTGTGTGTGTGTGTGTGTGTGTGTGTGTGTGTGTGTGTGTGTGTGTGTGTGTGGTATTGTAGTCGGTTCCCAACCTTTACTCTGGACCGAAGTGTTGGAAGCATTTTCAGAGCATTTTAATGTTTTATCAAGCTCTAAACATGGTACTTTAATCTCAAGCTGAGCCCTAAAATGTCAATGTACAGTTTAAGCAACGTAATGTACTGTATTCCATCGATAATAGTTTGACTCAATTCTAATAGTTTTTTAGTCTCATGAAAATGACTGAGATCAGTCGTGGTGACTGAGAACTTTAATCCGTGTAATATACATTCAAGTTCTGCATCACGATGAAAACATATTATTTTAAAGAGGGAATACCAGAACCTTTTCTTAATAATTAATTTTATATTAATGTTTTAGCACTGTTTATATACATATATATCTCCTCATGGCCCACAGGTTAGGAGTCGACGTTGTGTTGTGTGTATTGGTGTGTTTTGTCATGTTGTGTTGTGTCATGATGTGTTTGTGATGTGTCATGTTGTGTTTTGGGGTCATACCGCTTTGCAGGGTCTCTCGTCCTCCAGACAGGACCCCCATAGGCAGCGCCCCGGAGGGGGTCAGCCCCTTGAGCTGCAACACACTCTCATTCTCCTCTCTGACCATGGAAACGAATACACACACACACACACACGCACACACACACACACACACACACACACACACACACACACACACACACACGCACACACACACACACACACACACACACACACACACACACAAGATGACATGTCTTATTTCACACTGCATTACTTTTCTAGGGCAGTGGCTCCCAAACTTTTTCACGTCGAGGACCCCCAAGTTGACACTCATTAGCCCGCGGACCCCCATTAGAAAAGATATGCCAGGGACCCCCCATAAGAGAACATTTTTACAGCTCTAGCAGTGATTCACAAACATTTTCATTTCAAGGACCCTCAGTTTGATATGCAATAAGGACCCCCATTTAATGGCATTTCTATCTCTGAGACACTCATTTGTATTGCAAAAAACAATGTCAATTTAACTCTGAGTGTACAAATGGAACCAAATGGACCCATTTGGTTCCATTTGTACACACTCAGAGTTACAGACCCATAAGGGCCCATTTGGTTCCAAACTAACAATTAGCTGGGGACCCCCTTGGAACTCCCTCAAGGACCCCTGGGGGTCCCCGGACCCCACTTTGGGAACCACTGTTCTAGGGCATGAGTTCCGAGTTCTAAGTTCCTTTTAGAAGAAATTCATAAAGGGGCACATCCGTTTGGCAGAGTAAAAAAAAAAGTCCCCAACAAAACTGATGAAAGGGAAGAGACCATGGCACTCTTGTGGAAAAAATTGGAGACAGACGGTGTTGTGCAAACACACCTGAGGACGGAGAAGACCCGGGCCATCTTCCCAATCGCTCGGATCTTGTTTCTGATCACCTCCTTTCTGATGGCTGGAGTTCCATCTGAAACACAGGGTGAGGTCAAGAACAGGAACCATCACAGACCGTTTATCTAACCAACAGCTTCCATCTGAAACACAGGGTGAGGTCAAGAACAGGAACCATCATAGACCGTTTATCTAACTGAACAACAGGAACCATCATAGACCGTTTAGGAACCATCGTAGAACCATTTATCTAACCAACACCTTCCAGACGAGGGAAGCAACCGGACAGGGGAGTTAAATCCTCCTAATAAAATACTCAACTGACCGGTCACAGCCGATACTCAGCTGGTTGCTGGGAAAAACCAACACCGTGTTGGTGAGCAGCACTAGTACTAATTCATACGGTAGTTTGACATTCTGGTTTGTAATCCATTTTGACCTGGGAACGATTCTACAAATGTCTTTGTTCAGTTCTTTTTTCAGTTTTTGGAAAAACCCTTGTTTCTACGTCAGTCCAAAAATATATCTAATTGGCCGCCGACCCCCATCTGAATGTTGGGGGTATGTTGTTCCTGGGACCTCCCAGAAGCAAAGTTTTGAGTTAAAAACGTTTGCTGTGAAAGAATATATATATATATATATATATATATATTCAAAGATTTGCACCACGTTTGCGATTTTTCAAAAATGGCAGTCCTACAAGCTCGTAGCGCGGCACTCGGTGGCTAAAGTATAACAATGCTTAAAACACCAAAATGTGTTTTTTTTAAGGACTGAAATTAGTCGTGGCGACTGAGAACTTGAATCCACGCAATGAAGCCACGGTCGACAGAATGGTTCGTCGCGTTAAGCAAAAAGAGAGCTCCTTCTCCCCTTCTCCCCATCTCAGCCAATCACATGCAGAGTTTTCTCCAGCCATGCTGGCGAAAACACTATTGCGTGCGTCACCCAATAACGTAAGAAGTCACTACGCCTTTCCCTGTGCAAAGACTATTCTGTAGATGAGACTGAGAGTACAGGAGGGATTGAGGGTACAGGAGAAAAAGATATAATGGATGTTCAACGTCTTACCTTCGCAGGTGTCGTCCCCTTCCGACATGAGCTCATCGTCCGAGCAGATATTTAACACATTCACCAGCATCTCTGTCACTGCACAAATACACACAATATACATATGATCACTACACCGTACAAAAACACACACTGTACAAATATTTAACATATTCATTGGTTTTCGAATATTGTTTGGACCCAAACAAAGTAACTAACTAAGTACAAATATTAAACACATTCACCAGCATCTGTCAATACTAGGGCTTTAAGCAACTAGTCGACTATTCAACTAGTAAATCCACTAGTTGACCTCGTTGGTACTAGTTGATAAGGGGAAAAAAAGGGGGGGGGGGGGGGTAATATTTGTTTAAATTAAATAAAAATGATTTTTATTTATTTTATTTATTTAGTTAAACAACTAGTCGACTAGTAAACTAGGGCAACTAGTAAAAATCACTAGAAGTGAAAGCCCTAGTTAACTTAATACACAAAAACACAATATACAGTGTCGCACACCAAAAACTAGCCACAAAATTACAATTTCTGGGCTACAAAAATGTCAAAAGGATCCGCCGGGAGAGTGCATGTGTGTGCGTCAATTTAACAAAAGGTGCAGACGATCAGAAATCAGCAGAGAGTGATCGACGTTTGCGCTACTCTATCTGTATTGAAGAGGACTCGGACCCAGACTTTATTTTACTCTATCTGTATTGAAGAGGACTCGGACCCAGACTTTATTTTACTCTATCTGTATTGAAGAGGACTCGGACCCAGACTTTATTTTACTCTATCTGTATTGAAGAGGACTCGGACCCAGACTTTATTTTACTCTATCTGTATTGAAGAGGACTCGGACCCAGACTTTATTTTACTCTATCTGTATTGAAGAGGACTCGGACCCAGACTTTATTTTACTCTATCTGTATTGAAGAGGACTCGGACCCAGACTTTGTTTTCCTCCCTGGAAATAAAAACGTCTGGGTTTCCGAGGCTACAGGATGCGTGACTGAGGAATGGTTTTGACCTCTGACCTTTCTCTCCCACAAAGGGCAGTGACCAGGTGAAGAATAGTTTGACCTCTGACCTTTCTCTCCCACAAAGGGCAGTGACCAGGTGAAGAATAGCTTGACCTCTGACCTTTCTCTCCCACAAAGGGCAGTGACCAGGTGAAGAATAGTTTGACCTCTCTGACCTTTCTCTCCCACAAAGGGCAGTGACCAGGTGAAGAATAGTTTGACCTCTGACCTTTCTCTCCCACAAAGGGCAGTGACCAGGTGAAGAATAGTTTGACCTCTGACCTTTCTCTCCCACAAAGGGCAGTGACCAGGTGAAGAATAGTTTGACCTCTGACCTTTCTCTCCCACAAAGGGCAGTGACCAGGTGAAGAATAGTTTGACCTCTGACCTTTCTCTCCCACAAAGGGCAGTGACCAGGTGAAGAATAGTTTGACCTCTGACCTTTCTCTCCCACAAAGGGCAGTGACCAGGTGAAGAATAGTTTGACCTCTCTGACCTTTCTCTCCCACAAAGGGCAGTGACCAGGTGAAGAATAGTTTGACCTCTGACCTTTCTCTCCCACAAAGGGCAGTGACCAGGTGAAGAATAGTTTGACCTCTGACCTTTCTCTCCCACAAAGGGCAGTGACCAGGTGAAGAATAGTTTGACCTCTGACCTTTCTCTCCCACAAAGGGCAGTGACCAGGTGAAGAATAGTTTGACCTCTGACCTTTCTCTCCCACAAAGGGCAGTGACCAGGTGAAGAATAGTTTGACCTCTGACCTTTCTCTCCCACAAAGGGCAGTGACCAGGTGAAGACGTCCATGAAGTTGGGCAGCCAATAGGGATGAGGGGAGCAGTTGAACTGACGTATGTTCATCACGTTGTTCTCGTACTTCAGCACCGCCGCTGCACGGACACACACACACACACACACACACACACACACACACACACACACACACACACACACACACACACACACACACACACACACACACACACACACACACACACACACACTTATTAAATAATTGTAATAATCGCAATTATTTTGAATGGTTTTCATGTTGACATTTTTTGACAAAAACCCAAGATCCACAAGCTCACAAGGTGTCACATCGCAACACGTTGTGAGGTTTAGATCAGCCATTTCCACTATTAATGTAATTATTATTTTTTAAATTTTTGATCTGAGGATCTGAATCTTCAAAAAGTGAAATTAACAAGAAGTTGACTATTTAGAATACATATATTTTTTAACAAAATAGTACCGGGTTTGGTGATGTTCTATACTGTCAGAATTGTACAATTCAGGCATTTAGCAGACGCTCTTAATCCAGAGCGATTTACAGTAAGCAAGAACACCACATGGCAATACATAAGATATACATAAAAATAGTCTCCAAGAATCATACGTAAGCTAAGAACCTAACATCTATATAATGAAACTATGCGTACTACACACTATAGTGTGAGTGCTATGTCTACAGTACATAAAATGCCATCTAATTTACATGTTTGTTGCTGTAATAAACATGTACCGGTACCAGAGCATGTGAGCGGAGCGGAGCGCGGAGCGAGCGAGGAGCGGAGCGAGGGGATTTTGACGTGAGCGTGGAGCGGGTTTTTAAATGTGTCAGATTGACTTCCGGAGCGAGAACTGTCCTCCGCTCCGAGCCGCTCAGTGCACACGGCACGGCTAATTTACATCATGCATGCAAAAAAGACCGCATGTTGCTGCAACATGCGGTCTGAAACGAAGGCCTTCAGGTTTAATTAGCCAATTTCAGGAAAACAGCATTTTATTTTCCCCCCCGTCATTTCTTTCTGCTGAGCGGAGCGGGCATCTGAGTGTAGCCTCGGAGCGAGCACGGAGCGGGGAGCGCTCCATGCGAAAATGAAGGTGAGCGCTGAGCGAGCGAGGAGCGGCGTGGGGGGAGATGAACGTGAGCGCGGAGCGAGCGTAACAAAAGCCGTCGAGAGCGAAGAGCGGAATTATCGGCCGCTCCGCTCCGCTCACATGCTCTGACCGTCCGGTACATGTTATTTTAAGACCGAAATAAACTATTCCTTCAAAAGTCGAGCATTTGCATATGCCTGTAAGGTCGCTAACTGCTACGGGCTAAGATGGAGTCTGAAGAGGTGGGTTTTCAGTCTACGGCGGAGGAGTGGGAGCGGGGCTGCAGTTCTGACTGCTTTAGGCCTGGAGGAGTGGGAGTGGGGCTGCAGTTCTGATTGCTTTAGGCCTGCTGCACAGTTGACGTTGCATACCTTTGTTATTGTATACATCCAGGTAGTTGGGAGCAGAGAAGATTGTAATTAAAGAGGGGAAGCCAGTCGTTTGACTTTTCCTGTACATTCGATACCTGCGACACACACAGAGAGAGAGATGGACATCAGCTAATGACACTCTGAATACACAGAATACGCAAGTTTTCTCATCAGAACATTGATTGGCATTCTGGTTCCCTTTAAAATCAGTGGTTCAAGGATAAACTCGTCCTGTTTATATGCGTCTTATCCAATTCAAAGTGGTCCAAAGGACACACTATATTAACCCATTCTGAACGGGCACCCATTTTGGTGTCGGCATCATGTCGTGCTTTAGCTATTGAAAAATAGCAGATCTACAAGCTCATATCGCGCCACCGAGTGGCGCGATACGAGCTTGTAGGTCTGCTATTTTTTGAAAAATCGAAGAACGACTGACATTTTTTAGAATCTGATCTCAGGTCAGAATGGGTTCATCAGACCAGTGCGTGTCCGGCGGAAACCTCGTATGAATCTGATCTCAGGTCAGAATGGGTTAAAGCAGGGTT